>NC_134486.1:318253716-318358716 GCF_040206685.1 Ascaphus truei
TGTGGGGGAGAGAGTGTGGGGGAGAGAGGGAGAGAGAGTGTGGGGGAGAGAGGGAGAGAGAGTGTGGGGGAGAGAGAGTGTGGGGGAGAGAGAGAGAGTGTGGGGGAGAGAGAGAGAGTGTGGGGGAGAGAGGGAGAGAGAGTGTGGGGGAGAGAGGGAGAGAGAGTGTGGGGGAGAGAGAGTGTGGGGGGGAGAGAGAGAGTGTGGGGGAGAGAGAGAGTGTGTGGGGGAGAGAGAGAGTGTGTGGGGGAGAGAGGGAGAGAGAGTGTGGGGGAGAGAGGGAGAGAGAGTGTGGGGGAGAGAGGGAGAGAGAGTGTTGGGGAAAGAGAGAGTGTGGGGGGGAGAGAGAGAGAGTGGGGGGGAGAGAGAGAGAGAGAGAGAGAGAGTGGGGGAGAGAGAGAGAGTGTGGGGGGGAGAGAGAGAGAGTGGGGGGGGAGAGAGAGAGAGAGAGAGAGTGGGGGAGAGAGAGAGAGAGAGTGTGGGGGAGAGAGAGAGAGAGTGTGGGAGAGAGAGAGTGTGGGGGGGAGAGAGAGCATGTGGGGGGGAGAGAGAGCGTGTGGGGGGGAGAGAGAGTGTGGGGGGGAGAGAGAGAGTGTGGGGGGGAGAGAGAGAGTGTGGGGGGGAGAGAGAGAGTGTGGGGGGGAGAGAGAGAGTGTGGGGGGGGAGAGAGAGAGTGTGGGGGGGGAGAGAGAGAGTGTGGGGGGGGAGAGAGAGAGTGTGGGGGGGAGAGAGAGTGTGTGGGGGGGAGAGAGAGTGTGTGGGGGAGACAGAGGAGAGAAACGGTGGGTGACACACAGAGGGTGGGTGATACACAGAGAGAGAGGCTGGGTGAGTGACTGGCTGGTTAAGTGGTTTGCTGGGTGAGTGGCTGGGTGGGGCAGGTGTGACTGGGTGGGTGAGTGACTGACACTGACTGGGGGTGGGGGGTAACTGACACTGACTGGGGGTGGGGGGGTGACTGACACTGACTGGGGGTGGGGGGGTGACTGACACTGACTGGGGTTGGGGGGGTGACTGACACTGACTGGGGGTGGGGGGGTGACTGACACTGACTGGGGGTGGGGGGGTGACTGACACTGACTGGGGGTGGGGGGGTGACTGACACTGACTGGGGGTGGGGGGGTGACTGACACTGACTGGGGGTGGGGGGGTGACTGACACTGACTGGGGGTGGGGGGGTGACTGACACTGACTGGGGGTGGGGGGGTGACTGACACTGACTGGGGGTGGGGGGTGACTGACACTGACTGGGGGTGGGGGGGTGACTGACACTGACTGGGGGTGGGGGGGTGACTGACACTGACTGGGGGTGGGGGGGTGACTGACACTGACTGGGGGTGGGGGGGTGACTGACACTGACTGGGGGTGGGGGGGTGACTGACACTGACTGGGGGTGGGGGGGTGACTGACACTGACTGGGGGTGGGGGGTGACTGACACTGACTGGGGGTGACTGACACTGACGGGGGTGGGGGGTGACTGACACTGACTGGGGGTGGGGGGTGACTGACACTGACTGGGGGTGGGGGGTGACTGACACTGACTGGGGGTGGGGGGTGACTGACACTGACTGGGGGTGGGGGGTGACTGACACTGACTGGGGTTGGGGGGTGACTGACTGACTGGGGGGAAGGTTACTGACTGGGGGGGTGACTGACTGGGGGGGGGGTTACTGATTGGGGGGGGTTACTGACTGGGGGGGACCTCTGGTGTCACACACATACACATACTCCCATACACACACACACACATTCTCCCACACACACACACATACACATTCTCACACACACACAGGGGAGGAGAGGCCGCGACCAGCACCACGCAAATCCCCCACCCACCCGCGCCCATCTCCCGCTCGTGTGGGGGGCAGGCCGACATCCCCCACCCCCAATCAGCAGGTTGGGTGGGAGGCACGTGGCGAGGTATCCCCCACTGGGCGCCCCAGGTGACAGTCAGCCCCGCCGTGGCCGCCACTGCCCTGCTCCCCTCGCCGGCATGTCACAGTGCCTGGCCAAGCTGCAGGCTGCTTCTTCCCCCCCAGCCCGCGGCGGCATGATGCTCGTGGCGGGGGGGGGCCAGGCCGACATCCCCCCACCTCATGCGGCGGCTGCGCCATCATGAAGGTAGGGGACGCATGGGAGGCACGTGGTGAGGGCCGAGCCCCCCCCCCCCGCAAGCCAACCGGGCTGCAGCAGCGGGGACCTCCCGCCTCTGACATCGATCGGTGGATCGAGGGGAAGGGGACAGGAGAAGGGGAAGGGGACAGGAGCAGGAAGAGGGGAAGGGAGCAGGAGGAGGGGACAGGGGGCAGGAGGAGGGGACAGGAGGAGGGGAATGGGACAGGAGCAGGGGACAGGAGAGCTTCCGCGGTGGGGAGTAGGGAGCCATGTGGGGACCAGGGGGATCGCAGGGAAGGAGCAGAGGGGCCGCAGCATGGAGAGTACTTACCCTCCAACAGAGCTCCAGGCAGAATGGCCGCTCGTTGGGGGCGGGCTCATATAGAGCCTGGCCGCGCGCCCACAAAGCCTGAAGCGCGCGCCAATCAGGAGTCAGGTAGGGGAGTTTTTTTTTTTTTTTTTTTTCAGCGCGAGCAGGTAAATTTCAGCGCGAACGGGGGAATTTAAAAAAAAAAACACGTGTGCTGCTTGGGCCAATAGTTACTCGCCCGGGGGTTAAATCCACCCGCCCCGGGCGAGTAAATGTATACAATTGTCGAACACTGTATATATATATATATATATATATATATATATATATAAATATATATATATATATATATATATATATATATATATATATATATATATATATATATGTGTGTGTGTGTCTATATATGTATATATGTTTCTTACCTTAATCTACAGTATACAAGAAATAAATAGCAAACATTCAAAAGGAGTGGATTTTCAAGCAAATGTTTAGCTGTCCTCCTTCCTTAGAATTACAAGCATACAACAGCTGTATTTTAGAGATCAGACGATAAGAACAGCAGCACATGCAATACATGAGAAAATAAACAGTAATGTACATGAACAGACAGAAGAAACCTCTTTAACAGACAATGAATCAAACTATTATTCCAGCCGTGATACCAGCAATGAATCCCAAACATACCGTTATGATGACTGTGATATATCAGCTCCGTTTCTACGCCCATCTACTTGGATCTGCGAATTTCATCCACAGTTCTCTGTTGGCTTGGTACTCATTTGGGGCCTATTCTTTTAGCCTTGATGAGTTCGGTGCTACCTCGCAAGGTTTGGCATGTTCTCGCCGAATGGTTTGTCAGTTGAGTAATCACGGTATTCAGAAAGAATCTGAACCCAACTAAAACCATGCGGCAGGAACATGCCTAAACCACTCGGCGAGGCAAAAAAACTCATCTCAGCCTCTCTCAAAGTTATACCTGTGCGATCTACGTGCACCAACAACTCCATACAGTACAGGCGCTGATCACGCCTAGAGGGGTGGACTCCTTTTCGTGACCAAGGGTGGTTCCTACAATACTGTCGACATGGTGTGGGGGTTACACTGTGGTGGGCTAAGGCCCTGCGAGGTGAAGGTATAGATGTACCCCATTAGCGCACTGTTTATTCTATGCTAACTCAGTTCAGAGAATAGTAAAAGTTGTTATTGACATCTGTGTATTGTTATTAGTGATTCTTGACCAGGGTAATCTCACACCTTTTGGGATCCTGGGCAAGTGGAGGCGCTGGCAGATACTATTTTGATGCCCCAGGCTCCCCGTGGCGGAGGCCCAGATCTCTCTGAGCTAGTAGGTGAAGCTAGCACCATTAGACCCTATATGTTAGAGGGAAAGAGGGCTACATTTTGAGGTGCTGCAGAGATCTCAGACCTGGGGTGTCCCGCTGAAAATATATATCTATAACAAGTTCGCTCAGTCTAGGACCATGTCTATACCATCCCGCCAGAGTGTCCGCGAGTAGGCCTTGAGGCGTCGCACGCCCCCGCGCCACGTTGTCGCTGTTGCTCACATCCCAGTCACCCTACCTCTGCCCAGCTTGCAACTTGCTCTGAGATAGATACCAGGGTTCCCAAAAGCCTGTGTGATAGATGCCAAGTGGGACACGGACATCCAGTGGAGTAACCTCCTGGTTGATTGTTACCTTGACATTAGGGGGTGTGATGCCTCACAGTTCTTACAACTCCCCGATGCCCCGCCTGGCGGAAGTCCACTTATCTTCCCTAAAACGAGTACCAGGGCAGGAGCCAGCAAAGCGGTCCCTAGCAAAGAGGAGTGTCAGATGCCCCTAGCCATCTCTTCACCAGGGAGCGATGCCGGTAGTCACCGTTCTGTACTAAGCTGCCACAGTGCCTGCAGCTCAGGTGATGCCCAGTTATTCTGGGAGACCATGCAACAGCTCACTGAAAAGATAGGTCAGCTGGCTCCAACCCCGCTCCTACCACAACTAGTTAAGGCCTTAAACCAATTGTCCAAGTCCCAACAACACCGCAAACTTAAGGCTTTTTCGTGAACCCGGCCTACGCCCCTCGGCGCGGCTGAATTTGAAGAGTGGAAGGATCATGCGGAGCAAGTACTGCTCCGATGCAGTAAAGCGGTAGAGAATCATCTAGTGTCTGCGGCCGCCGGTCGCCCATATGGTACAGTTCTACCAAGATGATCACCCGAAGCAGATTATCAAGCAATACTACATGACCTCACAAAAGCCTACAGTAATCCGGTGGATGTCTTCTCCTTGATGGCGAAGTTTCACGATCTTGCTCAAGCCGAGGGCGAGGAAAGATCTGAATTCCTCCAACGGATTCAGTTGTCCTTATGGACCTTGGTAAAGAAGAGGGTGGTACAAACGTCCGAAGCCAACAGGCTTAGAACCACCGAGCTCCTCCGGGGACTCGAGTCCTTGCATCCGGTAGCATTTAAAGTTAGCGGTGGCCTCGCTCCAGGACAGCCGCTTTCGTTCAAAGAGTTAATGGACAGAGTGCAAGCTCAAGAAACCATTTTAATGGGTCGCTCCCCTTAGACAGGTCAGGCTTCAACCCCAACAATGAAAACGACGACACCCTGAAGGAATCTAGAAAGGAAGACTCTCGGCCGAAGGTGGCTAAAGAGATTCCTCAAGCGGAGGAGGACCCCTATGGTGAAGAAGCTGACACTAAACTCTCACACCTCGGGAAGAGTATCCCACACCTATCGACCAAGACCCACCTGAGTGGTATGTCCTGATTCCGTTGTGGCAAGAAGGGTCACATCTCGCTGCAATACCCGCATAAGAAGAAGGCGCCCCCTGGACATTTCCTGCTATGTCCACGATGTGCACAAATCAAGCTGATGAAGCCACCTCCCAGCCCGCTGACAACACCTACGGTTTCTGCTGAGATAGTCCGGACGCTTGCTGTCGCGTGGGGTCGGCTGTTCTTGTACGTGTCGTCATGGAAGGTATATACTCATCAACTTTGCTGGACACTGGGTCTAAAGTAACGATTGTGTACCGGCCCTTTTATGATGAACATCTTCATCATCTGCCACTGCAGTCAGCAGATGCCATGAAGCTGCGGGGACTAAGCCATGAGGATTATACCATTGATGTCGTAGTGAAGGTTCGCCTGGACATCCCTCAACCGAATACGGGCAAGCATCACCCCATGCAGGTTTAGGCACTGATGTGCCCGGATCCTCAGGAACACCCCAATGCCCCTGTCATCTTGGGGACCAACACTGACATAGTGCGGGCCGTAATTCGTATGTACTTGCGGGAAGCCAGTGAGCTACCCCTGTCATATCTAGAAAGCTACCCTGTGCTAAACAAAGAATGTTGCAAGATAGCAACACAGGAGGAACACAGGATTCTCTACAACATTGAACGCGGATTAACTGAGATTTTACCGGGGTGAGTGAAACTCATCACTGCCACGTCCTGCTATCCGGAAAGGAATGAAGCCGACCATCTCTTCTCTCTAGAAAGTACACCTGAAGATGACGAGAGATGGGGTTACAAGTTAATTTCTGAAGTGAGAGAATGGAGCTCTGAGATGCCAAGGAGAGTCTGGTTGGTTGTTCAGAATATCTTCCCGTACACTATGCCATTCGACTATGGTCAAAATCTAGGGAGAATATATCCTGTCACTCCCGTCGAACCGATAAAAGTGCAGGCAAATACAGCAGCCACACCAGAACAAGTAGCCGGCTTGGCCTTCGACTTTGGAGACTCCACCCTGACTGACGTGTGGAGAGAACAACTGAGGGCCAAACTGGAAGCGAGACGAGAAGTATTCTCAACAAGTGATATGGATGTGGGTTGCAGTCGCAACACCTAACACACCATCCGGTTAAGTGATACTACTCCTTTTCGGGAGCGGTCCCGCCGCATAACCCCTTGGGATGTGGAAGATGTGAGGGACATACTGAAAGAGATGGAGTCAGCGGGCATAGTCACGGAATCCCGTAGCCACTGGACCTGTGGTCAGGGTACTATCAAGTACCAATGAGCGCTGAAGACCAGGAGAAAACGGCCTTTGTGTGTCCAATAGGATTCTGCCAGTTCACTCGTTTGCCCTAAGGCATACGTGGTGCCCCTGCAATGTTCCAGCTGTTAATGGAAAAGATAATTGGGGACATGAATCCTAAGGAATGTTTAGTATACCTGGATGATATAATCGTGTTCGGCAAAACCCTAGAAGAACATGAGGAGCGTTTACTGAAGGTACTGGGTCAACTTGGCCAAGAGGGATTGAAGCTACCCTTGGATTAATGTAGGTTCTGTCATACTTCGGTGACCTACGTGGGCCACATAGTTTCTGTGGATGGAATCGCCACCAATCCAGACAAAATTTAAGCTGTGGTGAACTGGCCCCGACCAGAGAGCGTCATGGAATTATGCTCTTTCCTTGGGTTCTGCGGATATTATCGTCGGTTTGTGGAAGGGTATTCCAGCAAGGCCAAGGTCCTCAACAACATTCTTAAGATATATCCAGAAGACACGGCTGAAAAGCAGTCTCAGCTCAAGCACCCTTTGGCAACAAGTGGACCACCGCCTGTGAAACGGCATTTATCAAGTTGAAACAGAACCTGACCAAGCCACCTGTCCTGGCGTATGCTGACCCTGAGAGGCCTTACATTCTGCATGTAGATGCAAGCTTCAACGGACTGGGGGCCGTCTTGCATCCGAAGTATCCGGCTGGCCTCCGACCAGTGGCCTTCGTCAGCCGCAGTTTGACCCCTAGTGAACAGAATTATCCCGTACACAAATTGGAATTTCTAGCTCTCAAGTGGGCTCTAGTGGACAAGCTCCACGATTATCTGTATGATCGTGACTTTCGAAGTATGGATGGATAATAACCCATTAACCTATATAATGACGTCTGCCAAATTGGATGCGACTGGCCACCGATGGCTTGAGGCCCTCTCCAATTACCATTTTACACTGAAATACAAGCCAGGGCCTCTGAACATCGGAGCCGATGCTCTGTTCCGACGGCCAGGACTGAATACCGTCACCGCCGATGGCATCTGGCAAGAGATCCCTGGAACAGGGATACGCGCTATGTGCTCCACAGCCGGTATCAGGGAAGATAGAGTGGATTTTTCAGAGCTGAGAGTGGCGGACTCCTTGGGATGCCAGCCCAAGGCTATTCCGGCTGCATATCGCCATCCGGAGGGAATGATCATCACGCCTGATAAGGTTATTGCGTAGAAGGAGCTGGTGCAATACCAAATCCGAGACCCAGTGGCGGGTATCGTCCGTCAAGCCCTTCAGCAGCATAACCCTGCTTTATTAAAATGTGCTCCCAAGGACACAGCGGCTATTCTAATGAGAGAAGTGGACAAATTTGAGCTTGACAATTGTCTACTTTACAGGGTGGTGCAGTACCACAATCACACCAGAAGACAGCTGGTTCTACCACGGAACCTACAACCTATGGTTCTTCGAGCATTGCATGATGATCATGGTCATTTGGGAGTGGACAAAACTTTCGGGCTACTACGAGATCGGTTCTTCTTGTCACGCATGAGAGAAGCAGTAGAACAGCACTATCGGCGATGCTCCCGGTGCATCCAAAGGAAGAATCTACCCACCAGTGCCGCTCCGATGGTGCATTTGAAGAGTTCCGGGCCCATGGATCTCGTATGCATGGACTTTCTCTGTATTGAACCTGGCGCCCGAGGCACCGGCAATGTACTGGTAATAACAGATAACAATGCACAGGCTTTCCACAACCAAAGATCAGAAGACCGTTACCGTAGAAAAGTATTATGGGAAAGGTACTTTGTTCATTAAGGACTACCCAATCGGTTGCACTCTGACCAAGGTCGGGACTTTGAAAGCAAGCTTATACAGGAATTGCATAAATTGTTAAATATTACTAAGTCCCAAATGACTCCCTATCACCCGGAGGTAGATGCTCTGCCGTAAAGATTCAACTGAACTCTCCTCGATATGCTTGGCACTCTGACAGGCTCTCAGAAGAGCGAGTGGAGTAAACATGTGGAATCATTGGTGCATGCCTACAACTGCACTAGACATGAATCCACAGGGTACACTCCCTACTTTCTGATGTTCAGACGAGAAGCTCGGCTACCGGTGGATATACGTCCAAGTATATGTATACTGTATATATACAGTACCTTTTTCCTAGCAATTAACTGTATGCCTTTTTTTAATATTTGATCATTTTTTACATTCTTAAAATCACTTGTAATATCAACTGTATACTGTACATGTACAGCACAGTACCGTATGAGGTGTCATAGTCTTCAAATTTTGCTAGGTTTGGTCTGCTTTGCATACTGCTTAATGGAAATATCTCAGTCACACACCCACTGCATTGCATATTGTATCTCTTTATTTATATAGCGCCAAACGTGTACTCAGTGCTTCACAAAGAATACAGTACAGGGAATTATAATAATACAATACGATAAGTGCAGCAAATAAGCAATAAGTGCAGCAAATAAGCAATACGTGCAGCAAAATCAGACAATAGGAAAGGATATCCATGCCCCGAAGAGCTTACACTATAAGAGGTTATAAGGGGGAATAAATGCTATAGCTTTGAGGATAGTCAGTATTAAATTTATTGGAGACAAAATTTGGGGCCTACTGTAACAAATTGTTCAGTTTTCCTTTACACTGTAGGACGACAACGCTTCCGTTGGACCAAATAAGTGAAGATAATGATGAGGTGTGCCACAAGGATCAAGAAGGCTCTTGAGAAAATTCACAACAAACAGCTTCTGAGACAAGCATCAGGCAGATAAGACGCAAATTAGGACGGAAATTTGGACGTGTAAGGCAAGTGTCTTACTGTAACAAAGTACAGTACTGTATATTGCATATAGTACTAAATAAACTACAGTATACAGTAGTAGTACCCCCCGCCAGTAATTATTTTTGAATAAATCAACTTACATTTTTCCACATGGTTCCCTGGCAGTGCGCTGCATTTCTTTTTTCTAGTAACAGTTGTAATATAGTTCAGTATATTGCAATAGTACTTGGGCTCTACTTAGTACTGGACAGTAGCTAAAAGTGTGGTTTTACTGTACCTGTAAAATTATTCCTTGTCATTACAGACCATATCCTATGATAAGGGACACCAAGGTCAAAAGAATGGACCAGTCACAGGCATGGATCGAAAGTGGCGAGACTTTTCAGGATGTCATCTTTACTGACGAGACAACTGTATCGCTTGAGAGATTTGCCACTTTTGCATTCTCCAAAAAAGGACGCCAACTCTGAAGCCGCATCCCAAGCACCAAATGAAGATGCATGTGTGGGGTGCAATCTCTAGACGTGGACCAGGATGCATCATCATCTTTGAGGGTAAAATAATGCACAAATGCACATGCTGTGGCCTTATACACTGTACAGCTGTGGTGTACAGTATTTGGTACTGTAAGAGATGTGTGCAGAGGTACGCAATGGAGACTGATTTAAAGGTGAAATTAAATAAGGCTTTATTGCGCCTGTTGCTTTAAACACAGCAAACATGTGAAAATCCACAAACAAAATCTGCTCCACGTTAGTGTATATTTACACTTGTAGTCCAGCGATTCACCAGCCCAAATCATCAAGACATTTATATATATATAGACAGACATAGATAATCAGTCTTATAAGAAAAGTCTTATCTGTCTCGTAGTTGTAGGGGGAAGGCTTCTCTCTTTCCTCGGTTGCTACCTTTTCCTCAGGTTAACTCAGCATTCAGGTGTAGAAGTCTTGTGAGCTCCAGACATCTGTGATCCCTCTGTCAATCTCATCTGTGAGACTCAGGAACCTCTGCTCTGTCTGGTTCCTTGGTCAGCCCAGTTGTGGACTACGGAATCTCTCTTCCTGTCTCAAAGACAGGCTTTTCTAACCAACCTCTAATCAGCCAGGTGGTGTTGGTTAATTGACTACCAGCAGTTAACCACCACACTGCTGGATTAGAGGCAACTTTTGAACAGGGACCAATCCCCTGTTACAGGTACCCTAATGTTACATTTTAATTTTCTTGTTCCAGGAATCATGGATAAAGTATTTTTCAAGAGAAAATAGTGCCCGAGATTGTTGAATAAATTACGATTTCCCATCTGGTCACCGTTTCTTCCAAGACCATGAAACGAAACACACCGTGTCTTCTGCCCATATTCTTGCCAGCGGTATCAACTGGGTTAAGACGCCACCGGAGTAAGTTCGGTAACCGTTTCTCATTGTTTTAAACTGTTTACAGTATATCTCTTTAACTAATTCACCTTTTTCCCCCCTCCAATTCAAGATCCCCAGACTTGAATCCCATCGAATTGGTATGGCATCAGTTGAAGGATTATATCAGAGAGGTGGTTAAACCGTCCAAAAAGGATGAATTAGCAGGAGTAATGAGTTTCTGGAACAACATACTCACCGTACAAAGATGCAATAAATATATCGAACATATTGCGACCGTGTTGCCTATTTTTTACAGCGTAAAAAGCACACCACAGGAAATGTACTGTAGTATGGTAAGTACAGGTACAGTAAGTATGATACAGGTAAGTATGGCACTCAAAATAACCATTTTATGTCAGCCTTTCATCTCCACTTTCTACTGTACAGTATATACAGTATTAAATACAGTACAGGATGTGACTAACCTACAGTAGAATAGTTATAGTTATACAGTATATAGTTACAGTACAGTATACAGTATAAATAAGTGACATACAGTAGTGTGGTCTACAGTAGTTTTACAGTAGTTATACAGTTATACTGTATATAGTTTGTCCAATATAGTGATATACTGTATGCAATGCCTTAAATGCACTTTACTGCACCAATTTCTTTCTTTTCAGAGCTGCAGAAGAACAGGAAGGGAGGGGGCATGTGTAAAGTATTGTACTGTGTGTATACTTTTGCAACCGTCAGTAATTTACACAATCCCCCCACCCCTCCTCTCTCAGTGACAAAAGACCTATAGCCATTACGAAGAAGATAAAGTCAAGATTGTAAATTTGGAAGAAGAGGCGACCTACTGTGTTTTTTATTATTATTTTTTCCATGATTATCCTGCACAAATAAAATTGTTCCTTCTTTAAATTCATGATAATCATTTGAACATTGTTTGTGGGTGGGTGGGAGGGGGGATTTTGATGTGCTACTATTCCACTAGTCTGTGTGTGGGGGGGGGGGAGGGAGAGAGGTGTGTATGCAGGATTATTAGTTCAAATAAATATTTTGAACAGGTCATGAACCCCACACCCCCAAATAAAAAAAAGCTAGTGATTGATTTTAAGAATAGCAAAAATTGTAATGCAAGCCCAGGTCGAGAAACAAAAAGGGTCTATATTTTTTTTTCAGACTTGAAATTCACCTTGAATGTGTGTCTACACAGTCTGTACAAATGAATTGCTTTGGGGGAGGTGTGGATAACTGTAAACAAAGCCTTAAAGATTTTCATGAATGGCTCTCGGGGGAGATGTCGATAAGACGTTGAACATAACTTTGGCTTTAGGCTTTGCGTGTGTGTGTGGGGGGTGGTGTGGGGGGGGTGAGCTACTACTTGCATCTTCAAGTTGCTTTGCAAGTCCGGGTGTGTATGCAGGATTATTACAGTAGTTCTGTGACAGGGTGAAGTCACCCCCTATCAGTTATGCCTGGGAAACATATGTCTGAGTGCTTCATCCAGCACTCATAAGGGTTAACTCAGGTGGAAGCTAGCTAATCATGATGTAAGCTGACACCTGAGAGCCAGCAAGGTAGATAAGGATCTTGTTACCAGCAGTAGCTGCCTGTCTCAGATGAGAGCACATGGATAGATGTGCTGCTAGCCAGAAGGATACAGCACACTACTTACTGCAGCCAAAGTAAGATTTCTTTCATTTGTTTGCATGACTGCTTAAAATGACTCTTACGGTTTGGGTATGGTTTAGTCAGCCAGCCTGCTAGCTAGGACTGCTGTGTTAGTCAGTTTTCTCCCAACGTGGAGCAGGATTTATTTGCTTAAAGGGACAGTGTACCCGCATGTTATGTTGCTGTGGAGAAATAAAGCCACTGAACGTTTTCATTTATCCTGAAACTACACGTGTGGACTGTTCCCTGACCTCGGCTACAGGCCGTCCTGCCACAGGTGGTGTCAGAAGTGGGATGTTGGATGGGCCCTGTATCTGAAGGGCCACACACACACACACAGACGGGGGGAAAAAAAATGGAGACAATTTTTTCTCAGTTCCTTGAGCAACAGCTCCAGCTAGCAGAGAAACAAGCTGAGCAACAGGCCCAGCAAGATGAGCGACAGGCCCGGCGAGAGGAAAAGCTACTCCAATTGCTGGCCGAAGGCCCAGCCCCAGGCAGACCAGGGATTCCAAATAACCCACCGGTGATGCTGCATAAAATGAAGCCAAACGAAGACCCAGAGGCATTTCTCCTCACTTTTGAAAGGGTAGCCACGGCCCACGGCTGGACAGTTGATCGCTGGGTAACGACTCTGGCTCCACTCCTCATAGGGGAAGCTCAGGCAGCCTACCAGGCTCTTCCAGCAGACGAGGCCATGGACTATCAGCAACTAAAGGCTGCTATTCTGGATCGCCTAGGCCTCACTCCAGAGACCTACCGACAGCGGTTCCGGACAGTCAAATATACAAACAGAGACAGACCCTGGGTCGTAGCCCACCGCTTAGTAGACTAATGTACCAGGTGGATACAACTGGAAAAACATGACAAGGCAGAGATCCTTGAACAGTTTGTGCTCGAGCAGTTCATACAGATTCTGCCCCCCTCCTCCCGCTCCTGGATAAAAAGACACGCTGCATTTTCCCTGGATTCAGCGGTCCGCTTGGTGGAAAACTTCCTGGGCGACGACACCCAACAGGATAGCTGGGAACGGCCGGTGCAAACACCAGTTGCTTCCGGTGATGCTAGAGGCAGGAGAGCAGACAAACGAGGGGTCTAAAACCCGCAGCTCGGGAGATCCAGTCAACCCGATCGGAAGACCCTTTCCCATCACGGAGGGTTCCTGGTACAAACTCTCGCAGAGACGCCCATCCTGGGTCCGAGGTTCCGGATTCAGGAGATGATGAGATAACTGTTCATATGGCAGAACCACTGCCACAGCTTGTCTCCGAGGGGACCACAATCAGTGGTTAGTCCCAGCATCTCTGGAGGGGACAAAAGTAAACGCCATGCTGGACTCGGGCTCTGGAAAAACCCTGATCCTAGAGGGCCTAATTCCAAGCAATAGACTATCTTATGACTCTCCTTGGAATATCGAGTGTATCCATGGGGATACAAAGAGATACCCGACGGCGAAAGTTCTACTGCGTATCCAGGATCAAGAGGCTAGCCTACTAGTGGGAGTTGCTCCCTGGCTACCTGCTCCTGTTCTACTTGGCCGAGACTGGCCCTACCTTGAAACATTGTTGGCCCCTACTCCTACGGAGCCTACTTCTCTGGTACCGGAGAAGCCCGGAGACTTGTTCCCTTTTTCCCCAGAGATTTTTCCCCGAGACACCATGTCCCAAAGACACGTAAACAGAAACGTGCGGAAAAAGAGGACTGGTTAAGAAAGGCTTGGACTCTTGGTAACATTAGTAAGCCCAAAGGACTGCAGGTCATGGCCGGGGATGACCAGGGTGGGGAACAGATAGATACTGGAATTTTGCCAGACCTGGATCTTCCTGACTTCCGTCAGAGGCAGAGGGAGGACCCAGCTCTCGCTAGACAATATGAGAAGGTGGTACAGGTCAACAACAAGATAATGGATGATCAGGGTGTAAAAGTGTTTCCACATTTTGAACTGTTGAATGACATTCTATATCGTGTGAATAAGGTTACAAAAACAGGGGAAGTCATTCAACAGATGCTAGTCCCTAAAGGGTTGATTAAAACGATGTTCACCCTAGCCCATACTCACCCATGGGGTGGTCATTTGGGCAGAGATAAAACCACGGACCGCATCTCGTCCCGGTTTTACTGGCCAGGCATGCATGGTGACATCATGAAACTATGTGAGACATGTCCTGAATGCCAGTTAACTAGCCAAAAAGGACAGAAGCCGGCTCCCTTGGTTCCTCTGCCCTTGGTAGCCGTCCCATTCGAGAGAATGGGGGTAGATCTGGTCGGACCTTTAGAACCCTCTGCGAAGGGACATAAATTTATACTCGTTGTGGTCGATTATGCCACCAGATATCCTGAGGCCTTCCCTCTGAGATCAGCCACTGCTAAACAGGTTGCTCACAGGCTGTTAAAACTGTTCTCTAGGGTAGGACTTCCCCAAGTAATGTTAACTGACCAGGGAACAAATTTCATGGCAAAGTTAATGCAGGATGTCCTGAAGTTATTGGAGGTAAAATCCGTCCGGACCTCGGTCTACCATCCTCAGACTGATGGATTGGTAGAGAGGTTTAACCGTACTTTAAAATCTATGCTTAGGAAGTTTGTGGACACTGAAAAGCGAGCTTGGGATGAACTTCTCCCTTTCCTGTTGTTTGCGGCGAGAAGTTCCCCAATCATCCACAGGCTTCTCCCCGTTTGAGCTCTTATATGGACGCCAACCTCGGGGTATTCTCGACCTACTGAAGGAATCCTGGGAGGAGGAGCCTTCCCCCTCCAAGAATACCCTTCAGTATGTGATAGACCTTAGAAACCGCCTAGACATGATAGGTCGGTTGCTAAGGAAAACCTCAAATCTGCCCAAGAACGCCAAGAGAGGCAGTACAACCAAAATGCTCGCTTGAGGGTCTTCCAACCTGGGGACCAAGTGATGCTACTACTACCGACATCAGAGAGTAAACTCCTTGTGAAGTGGCAGGGTCCTTTCCAAGTTCTCCGCCGCACCGGGGAGGGGAACTATGAGATCTCTCAACCAGGGTCCAGGAAGGGTAAACAAATCTACCACGTGAACCTTCTGAAACCCTGGAAAACGATGAGATCGCTGTTCATCCACCCTCGGGAAGGAGAGACGGATTTGGTTCCGCAGCTTCCAAAGGGTAGTACGTACAATGACCATCAGGTTCCCATGGGAGGGCAGTTAACAACGGAATAAAGGTCAGACCTACAAGAATTATGTGACCAGTTCCCAGATGTTTTTTCGGAGCTGCTAGGGCAGACTAATTTAGTGTCCCATAGGATTGAGACAGAACCTGGCGTAAAAGTACGGTCCCGTCCCTATAGATTGCAAGAGGGCCGAAAAGACCTGGTAGAGAGGGAGATAATAGACATGTTGGAATTGGGCGTGATCGATGAGTCCCACAGCGAATGGTGTAGCCCTATCGTGTTGGTCCCTAAACCAGATGGGAAGGTGAGGTTTTGCGTGGATCTGCGAAAGGTAAATGCTGTATCCAGATTTGATGCATATCCAAAGCCTAGGGTGGATGAATTGCTTGACTCGCTTGGGAAAGCAGAGTATATCTCTACCCTAGATCTCACGAAAGGCAGATACCTCTAGCGGAAGAATCCAAATGCAAAACTGCCTTCACCACCCCTCTCGGGTTATACCAATTCGTCACTATGCCATTTGGATTACATGGGGCTCCAGCCACATTCCAAAGGTTAATGGACAAGGTACTATGACCCCGTAGGGCATATGCCGCGGCCTACTTGGATGACATTGTCATCTATAGCAGACACTGGCAGTCTCATATAAAAAGGTTAAGGGCAGTCCTAACGTCCTTAAGAGAAGCAGGGCTCAGTGCAAATCCAAAAAAATGTGCCCTGGGTAAATCCACTACAAAGTACTTGGGCTATGCTGTTGGGGGAGGGATAGTAAGGCCACTAGCTAGCATGGTGGCCGCCATAAAGGAAGTCCCCACCCCACAGACAAAGACACAGGTACGCTCCCTTTTGGGGTTAGCAGGGTATTACCGGCGGTTTATCCCCAATTTTTCAGAAATATCTGCACCCCTAACAGATCTGACAAAAAAGAGTGCCCCGACCCAAGTTAAATGGTCTTGGGAGTGCCAAGACGCCTTTGACATGCTAAAAAAGTGCCTGTCAGAGGGCCCCGCTCTTCGGAGCCCAGATTTTAAAGAGCCCTTCATCATCCAGACGGATGCCTCAGAGGTAGGGCTGGGAGCAGTGCTGTCTCAGCATTTTGATGGTGTTGAACACCCCATACTGTTCATCAGCCGGAAGCTGTTCCCAAGGGAAGTGAGGTATTCCGTTATTGAGAAGGAGTGCCTCGCTGTAAAATGGGCAATTGAGGCCTTGAGACATTATGTCGCCGGAGTACACTTCACCCTGGTCACTAACCATGCGCCCTTGAAGTGGTTAAACACCATGAAGGACACAAATCCAAGGTTGACCAGGTGGTATATGGCCCTCCAACCCTTCTCTTTTGATATTCAGCATAGACCTGGAAAAGACCATGGAAATGCTGATTTTTTTGTCAAGAGAAGGAGTGGAGGGTCGGGCTTCAGCCGTGTGGGACACTAGCCACACACAAACAGGGGAGATATGTGACAGGGTGACGTCACCCCCTATCAGTTATGCCTGGGAAACATATGTCTGAGTGCTTCATCCAGCACTCATAAGGGTTAACTCAGGTGGAAGCTAGCTAATCATGATGTAAGCTGACACCTGAGAGCCAGCAAGGTAGATAAGGATCTTGTTACCAGCAGTAGCTGCCTGTCTCAGATGAGAGCACATGGATAGATGTGCTGCTAGCCAGAAGGATACAGCACACTACTTACTGCAGCCAAAGTAAGATTTCTTTCATTTGTTTGCATGACTGCTTAAAAAGACTCTTACGGTTTGGGTATGGTTTAGCCAGCCAGCCTGCTAGCTAAGACTGCTGTGTTAGTCAGTTTTCTCCCAACGTGGAGCAGGATTTATTTGCTTAAAGGGACAGTGTACCCGCATGTTATGTTGCTGTGGAGAAATAAAGCCACTGAACGTTTTCATTTATCCTGAAACTACACGTGTGGACTGTTCCCTGACCTCGGCTACAGGCCATCCTGCCACAAGTTCAAAGAAATCTTTGGGGGGATAAATGACAAAAGAACTACAGAATGCGAAGCCCATGTCGATAAACAAAACAAAAAAAGGTTGGTTTTTTTCAGACTAGAAATTCACATAGAATGAGAAGACATTCTCACCAAAGCCCCAAGAAGGGCTTTTCACACGTACGCATGCGCGTTTGAACCCGGGCTCAGGAACATTACACTAAGCCACCAATTATAAATGAATGGCTTTGGGGGAAGTGTCGATAATCAGTGGAAATACTTTAACCTTTTGTGTGTGGGGGGCTTGGGGGGAGGGCTGTATGCTGGATTATTAGTTCAAAGAAATCTTTTGAAGAGGTCATCATAATGTTTTGAACCCCACACCCCCAAATAAAAATCACAGTATGCCACCCACCTCATAAAGTACAGTGTACATGACTAGTGTAGAATTAAAAAGCTAGAGATTGATTCTAAGAATAGCAACAATTGTTATGCAAGCCCATGTCGAGAAACAAAGCAAAGAAAGTTTTTTTTCAGACTTGAAATGAGAAGTCATTCTTGTCAAAGCCCCATATGAATTTCAACAAGGTTCCAACGAGACAGACACACACGCATGCACCTAAATGTGTTGCCACATATATGCGTTTCAACAAGGTTTTCCAATGAAATACACGCATGCGCCTAAATGTGATGACACGCATATGCGTTTCAACAAGGTTCCAATGAGACTTATGTACAGAACACGCATGCGCATAAAATAAAAACAGTATGAAAAGAAGAGCAAGCCTAGCAAAAGTATTGATTAATAAATAATACATATAGAAATGTGATGACACGCATATGCGTTTCAACAAGGTTCCATTTAACATCAGGACAAGCATGAGCGGAAAAAATATTTTACATTCGGAAGAAGAAGCGTCAATGTATTTTTGTATTACTTCCTTTCCCTTTATTATCCTGTATACTGTATGTGTCATCATATTTTTAATCTGTGTATGGCTAAAGAGCCTCAGAAAGGACTTCTTTCCCATGTACACTATACAGTATGAACTTGTAACGTTAACCTTCAAATTACAATTACACACCCACACACTTCCTGAACTGTACGGTAATAAAAAACAGGTTGAATTGCTATTAGATTTTTAAGACAACAACTCGCGATCACCCACTTGAGTTTCTCAACGGTATTGCAGCCGCGCTAAAATGCAATTTTCTACACCCGATAGAAACCCGAGTCAACACGCGTCTAAGGCGGTACGGTTGGAAAAAATCACGCGCCATGACACGGGTATTCCAATTTAGACACCGCGTGAAGTTTTACAAAAACGGCCGCTGCAGCTGTACCACATGAGAAAAATTCCTCACCAGTAAATACAGTTGATAGTGATGGAAGTGACGTCGCTGCTGACGGAAGTGACGTCACTGCTGGCAGAAGAGGCCATCAGCAATGTCAGTGTTGCCAGCTTCCACCAGCAGGAGTCACCGGAGAGGAGGAAGAGAGACACACACCACAATCCCCCATCCCCTCTCATCATCATCATCATCATGGGGGAGATAGATGACAAACTGCTGGATCTTGAATATCTCACGCCCCCCCCCCCCGAGTTAGAGGCCAAACACTCCCAGTGAGCCGCCGAGCACCTCCGCGTGTCCCCATACCTCCACCGGGGGACTGGCTGGCTGCACCAACAGAAGGACACACACAGCCATGTCCGCAACTCTGTCGGGGGGAGAGAGTTGGGGCTGCTCCAGGCGGGGGCTGCTCTGACCATGTCTCTTTACCTCTGCCGGGGGGTTGTCGGGGAGAGAGGGGGGGGCTGCTCTGGCAGAAGGCACCAGCAACAGGACACTCACAGCCATGTCTGTAGCTCCCCCGGGGGGAGGGGGAGACTCAGACAGACCCCTCCCTGTGTCCGCAGCTCTGCCAGGGGTGGGGGGAGTCAGGAGAGAGGGGGGCAGGACACAGAGAATAACACACACCACACACAGAGAGAGAGACACACACACTGACTGACTGACACACACTGACACACACACTGACTGAAACACACACTGACTGAAACACACACTGACATACACACTGACACACACACACAAACACTGACTGACACACACACACTGTCTTACACAAACACTGATCCACGCACACTCTGACACACACTGACTGACACACACACACACACACACTGACACTGAGACACTCACACACAAACAAGGAATACAGTTGCTATAAATATAAAAGGGCATACACTGGCGACACACTTTATTCGAGCTCGGCTAGTCCCACGAATTCTGGTATACCCGGGTGTATTGAGGTTTGTGACTGTTTTCTGCCCGAGTGCATTGAGGTATTTTCCAGGCAGGGATTGAAGCATTTTATTCCCGCTGGCTGCAATACTGCACAGTATATATATATATATACTGCATTACAATTCATGAATTTATGCCATCTGGTAGACACGCGAAGCATTGCAGCCTATTAAATCCTAATCATTATCATTTAACAGATCAGCCGCCCGTCAGCCAGACATGAACCCAGGCTGGGAAGGCAAACGCAACGGGGCTTGTCAGAGGTGAGGAGCGGCGCATTCCAGGTATCTGCCAGGTACATACTGGGTATTTGCTCGAATAAAGTGTGTCGGTGCAGTATAGCTAAAACACGCATTCTAAGTCAAACTTCTTTGCGTTTTGGAACTTAAATTGTCTTTTAATTATTAATTAAAAATATCATGATTACAAATATGGTCTGCTCCGGCCGTCTCTCCGTACCTCCGCTGGGGGGGGGAGAGAGGGAGTGGGGCAGCTCTGGCAGAATGCACCAGCAACAGGACACACAGCCGTATCAGCAGCTCGAAAAACAAAGAAAAGACAAGGCGCACAACGCACATCGTGAAGTACAGTATTAAAATTTAACTTTACTGGTGGATAATAAGTTCTGCGTACATTAATGGATATAAAAACAAGCGTGTTTGTTACGTGGGGTTACCAAACAAGGGACCAGCTGGGCTCATCAATCATCAGTTGGAATCGGAGACCCGCGTTCATCTGGCCGGGGGAGGGGGGAGCCCTCTGGGTCCGTATAGGGCACTCACTCCGCTCTCCGCTCCTGTATGCTGAGATGAGTAATTCGCCGTTTTAGGTGCACCCGCAAATCCCTGCAACATGTGCCGTTTGCTCCGCTGTAGTTCTTCACTGCCACACGCCGACAGCACGCCTCTGAGTCTCGCGGGACGCCCGCTGATGACGTCACTGACTCAGTGAAAAGTTCAGGGCAGTGTCTGTGGTATACACAGAAAGCAGGGCGCTGTATGGCAACCAGGATTGAAACGAATGATCAGCTGGAGGGACTGCCGCACGGGACACGGGACAGGGGACAGGGAAAGGAGAAGGACAATAAAAATAAACTATAAAATATAGTGAAAATGAGCTGAAACACACTCCAACGCGTTTCGTAACACACAGTTACTTCTTCGGGAATAAATGCAGCTGGGGGGATGTACACTTATATACATCAAACACCCAATCAAAAATTAAGGTGTCATAATTGCTGCACCAATCCATAGAGGTGCAGCTCGAAGCTCATTAAAAATACATGCATATATAGTGTTAGTTAAAAAACAGAACCTTTATATAATATAAAATGCAATCAATATTACAATAAAATATTAAAGAAATCAATTAGTGTATAAATTGTGTGACTGAGTTTCTGAAAAAGAGAAGCCACAATTAGAAACATACAGGTGTATAATAAAACACGAACAGAGATATATATATGGAAGCATAGAGATCAGTACAGGGACCATATATCGATATCCTCATTTAACCCCTTAGGTGCCAGTGAGCCCATTTGATATATCCAAAAGGTTTCTTGAAAGGAGAGGCTTTTAACCCTATCGCCTCCCCTTCTCTCTTTGGACACTACTTTAATACCTTTAAACTTAAGGTTAGAGGGATCTTTATTATGACATTGTGCATAGTGACGAGAAAGACTATGTTTCTCGTACCCTATTATAATATTTCTAATGTGCTCCTGTATACGGATCTTTAATCATCTTTTTGTGCGACCAATATATTGAAGGCCGCACTCACAGTTAACCAAATAAACAACATGTGTTGTATTACAATTGATAAAGGAATTAATTGCAAAACTCTCACCGGTGGTGAACGATTTAAAAGTTTTCCTCTCTGTGTGCAAATGCTTACACACTGAACAGTTACCACATTGAAAGTTTCCGACTGGTTTCTCTCTTATCCATGTGGTAGGGGCGGATCTACTTTGACTAATACCTACATCACTGGGTGCCAATGAATTTTTTTAATTTTTTGCCTTCCTGTATATAAATTTTGGAACAATAGGAAGACAATCACCCAGAACAGGGTCATTACATAGAATGGCCCAGTGCCTCTGAATTATTCTCTCAATGTTCCTGTTAACTGAGTTGTACGTTGTTATAAATGGTACTTCTATCAAGTTATTTGAAACACTACTCTGTGCCTTTATTTTAGGAACCAACATAGTCTGTCTATCTATACCTCGTACTGTATCAAGATCCCTACATAGACTATCATTAGAGTACCCCCTTTCGAGGAATTTATCAAACAGCAACCTAGATTGCTCCTCGAAGTCCTGTTCCTCACTGCAGTTACGTTTAATCCTAATAAACTGTCCTCTGGGAATATTCGTAATCCACGATTTTTTATGATTGCTTGTTGCCATCAGCAAGTTGTTAGCATCAGTATCTTTAAAGAATACCTTAGTGGATACGTTCCCATTATCCAGTGCCGTCAGTTTAAGGTCCAAAAAGTTAATACTTATGGGGTCTGACACATGCGTAAATATCAGATTCATATCATTGGCGTTTAAGTAGGTGAGGAAAGAGCAAATGGACACATCATCCGCCTCCCAGACACAAAGGATATCGTCAATATAGCGATGCCAGATGATAATATTGTGTCTGAAGGGGTTGTTGTTCCAAATGCTCCGCCACTCCCACTGACCCATGTACAGGTTTGCGAAACTGGGGGCAAACCTAGTGCCCATCGCAGTCTCGCAAACCTGTAAGAAGAACTCTTGTAAAAACATAAAATATTATGGGTCAAGATGAAATGGATTGATTTCAAAATTAATTCTGTATTAAGAGGATGTAAAGTAGTGTCTGCTTCTAGGAAGGATTTCACTGCTATAAGTCACTTATCATGGGGAATGTGGGTGTATAGCGACTGCACATCGCATGAAATCCATTTGTAGGTGCTTTTCCACTCAAATTCTTGAAACATTTGTATAACAGAAGATGTATCTTTTAAGTACGAGGGCAAAAGACTTACATAAACTTGTAGAAAAAAATCTACATACTGCGATAAATTCGCAGTAAGAGAGTCAATTCCCGAAATAATGGGACGGCCATGTGGATTAGTCATGGATTTGTGGATCTTGGGCAAATGATAAAAAATTGGGATTCTGGGGGAAGCGGTAAAAAGGAAATCAAACTCTGTCTGTGTAATAACTGTATTACTTTTAGCTTCACTCAAAAGTTCTTTCAAGAGAATAGTGAACTCACAGGTTGGATCTTTTTTTAAGTAACCTATAAAAAGAGGCGTCATAAAGAAGGCGGTGAGCCTCAAGCTCGTATTCTTTACGATTCTGAAGGACAACACCGCCTCCCTTATCCGCCTGTCTAATGATAAGATCGTGATTATCTTTTAGACACTTAAGAGCTAGATTTTCCTTAATACTTATATTATGTTTAATGTCACCCAGTTTGTGTGTTTTTACCAATTTATTAAAATCATTATTAACCATATTGAAGAACGTATCAATATGGTGCCCCTTAGATTGGGCTGGATAGAATTTGGACCTCCTTTTAAAAGCGGTATGCCTACATTCTGAATCATCTCTAATGGGATCCAACATCAAATCCATCATCGGATTTATATTCTCTATTGTACAATTATTATCGTTCGACAACGGTGGGGCTTCGCTTACATTCTTGACAAAATGTCTTTGAAGGGTCAGATTCCTCACAAATTTATGAAGGTCCGTGTAAAGTTGGAAGCCATTAGGACCACTAGACCTGGAAAAATTCAGACCCCTATTCAATACAGTTTTTTGGTCTTCTGTTAAAATTACTGTAGATAAATTAAAAATTCCTCTATCTAAGGGGATCCTAGATCTACACTTGAGTCCCTTCTCTTTGATCTTGGATCCTGCTCTCGTTCCTCGTCTGGTAATGATCTTTTTGTTTTTGCTCTCCCCACAGGACTTTCTAGTGGTTCCTGTCTCTTTTCTTTTTTCTCTCGATTCGGGGAGAATCTGCTCCTCAGTAGGTCTAAAAAACGGGAGCCAGATGAGGAATCACTAATGGGTTTTTTACTGTATAATTCTTTAGAGTTATTTTCTTCTCTTCTTGAATCAGACTTATAAGAGGGAGGTTGGGATTTTTGCTTATAGTCTCTTCCCTTATCGTTATTATTCTGTATAATATTGGGGGCATGGTCAGTATCTCTATACTTATCTTTCCTATCTTTAGATTTATATTGATAGTTTTGGCGATTATCTTGACGCCTATGATTAGACCAACCACGGTGTCTAGAGGACAGTTTATTAGGATTAAACGTAACTGCAGTGAGGAACAGGACTTCGAGTAGCAATCTAGGTTGCTGTTTGATAAATTCCTCGAAAGGGGGTACTCTAATGATAGTCTATGTAGGGATCTTGATACAGTACGAGGTATAGATAGACAGACTATGTTGGTTCCTAAAATAAAGGCACAAAGTAGTGTTTCAAATAACTTGATAGAAGTACCATTTATAACAACGTACAACTCAGTTAACAAGAACATTGAGAGAATAATTCAGAGGCACTGGGCCATTCTATGTAATGACCCTGTTCTGGGTGATTGTCTTCCTATTGTTCCAAAATTTATATACAGGAAGGCAAAAAAATTACAAAATTCATTGGCACCCAGTGATGTAGGTATTAGTCAAAGTAGATCCGCCCCTACCACATGGATAAGAGAGAAACCAGTCGGAAACTTTCAATGTGGTAACTGTTCAGTGTGTAAGCATTTGCACACAGAGAAGAAAACTTTTAAATCGTTCACCACCGGTGAGAGCTTTGCAATTAATTCCTTTATCAATTGTAATACAACACATGTTGTTTATTTGGTTAACTGTGAGTGCGGCCTTCAATATATTGGTTGCACAAAAAGATGATTAAAGATCCGTATACAGGAGCACATTAGAAATATTATAATAGGGTACGAGAAACATAGTCTTTCTCGTCACTATGCACAATGTCATAATAAAGATCCCTCTAACCTTAAGTTTAAAGGTATTAAAGTAGTGTCCAAAGAGAGAAGGGGAGGCGATAGGGTTAAAAGCCTCTCCTTTCAAGAAACCTTTTGGATATATCAAATGGGCTCACTGGCACCTAAGGGGTTAAATGAGGATATCGATATATGGTCCCTGTACTGATCTCTATGCTTCCATATATATATCTCTGTTCGTGTTTTATTATACACCTGTATGTTTCTAATTGTGGCTTCTCTTTTTCAGAAACTCAGTCACACAATTTATACACTAATTGATTTATTTAATATTTTATTGTAATATTGATTGCATTTTATATTATATAAAGGTTCTGTTTTTTAACTAACATATATGCATGTATTTTTAATGAGCTTCGAGCTGCACCTCTATGGATTGGTGCAGCAATTATGACACCTTAATTTTTGATTGGGTGTTTGATGTATATAAGTGTACATCCCCCCAGCTGCATTTATTCCCTGAAGAAGTAACTGTGTGTTACGAAACGCGTTGGAGTGTGTTTCAGCTCATTTTCACTATATTTTATAGTTTATTTTTATTGTCCTTCTCCTTTCCCTGTCCCCTGTCCCGTGTCCCGTGCGGCAGTCCCTCCAGCTGATCATTCGTTTCAATCCTGGTTGCCATACAGCTCCCTGCTTTCTGTGTATACCACAGACACTGCTCTGAACTTTTCACTGAGTCAGTGACGTCATCAGCGGGTGTCCCACGAGACTCAGAGGCGTGCTGTCGGCGTGTGGCAGTGAAGAACTACAGCGGAGCAAACGGCACATGTTGCAGGGATTTGCGGGTGCACCTAAAACGGCGAATTACTCATCTCAGCATACAGGAGCGGAGAGCGGAGTGAGTGCCCTATACGGACCCAGAGGGCTCCCCCCTCACCCGGCCAGATGAACGCGGGTCTCCGATTCCAACTGATGATTGATGAGCCCAGCTGGTCCCTTGTGTGGTAACCCCACGTAACAAACACGCTTGTTTTTATATCCATTAATGTTCGCAGAACTTATTATCCACTAGTAAAGTTAATTTTTAATACTGTACTTCACGATGTGCGTTGTGCGCCTTGTCTTTTCTTTGTTTTTCTAGTTCTTCGGGTGCTGAGCCACCTCTCAAGAAGGGCAGCAGACGCACTTAATGTGAAGTTACACCTACAAGGTCACAATTATTGTTTATATATATTCACTTCAATATATATTGATTTATCACCATTATTAAGTTATTAGTTGCGCACTATCACTGTTTTTTTTCACGTATCAGCAGCTCCCCTGGGGGGGGGGAGACTCAGAAAGACCCCCCTATGTCCGTAGCTCTGCCAGGTTTGGGAGGAGTCAGGAGATAGGTGGAGCCGGACACAGAGAATAAAAAACACTCCACACAGAGAAAGACCCACACACAGAGACACACACACACACACACACACACACACACGCACACACACACACACACTGACTGACACAACACTGACTAACACACCACTGACTGACACAACAATGACGGACACACACACACACACACTGACCCACGCACACTTTGACTGACACACACTGACTGACACACACACACACACACACACTGACCCATGCAAACTCTGACTGACACACACTGACTGACACACACACACTGACTGACACACAAACACACACTGACTGACACAAAAACACACACTGACTGACACACAAAAACTGACTGACAAACACACACACACACACACACACAGAGACACAAACTAGGAATTCAGTTACTATAAATATAGAAGTGCAAATAGCTAAAACACGCGTTCTAAGTCAAACTTCTTTGCGTTTTGGCACTAAAATTGTGTTTTGAGTTTTAGTTAAAAACATCACCATTACAAATACAATTTCTGTGACAAAACAGTGACAAAAGTCAAAAAGTTTCACTTAAAATGTGCGTGATCGGCACACACACAATTTTTTATATTTGTATACAGTATATATTTATAGTGTCCTTTGTCACCTGGACAGGTACTGACCAAGCCCTCAGCATGAAACAAATTGGAGACCTACCCAAAACTGAAACACTGTGTGACCTTCATCTTTCCAGAAGTGTCAGGATTATGCACCACCAGGAATGCTGAACTGCTTGGGTAGCTCACTGTGCTGTGGTGCTTTCTCTATCATTGCTTTTGTGAGTATTTTGTAAGCTTTAACCTGTTTTTTTACATGAAATACCTCACAATTAAATTATTTTCTTTTTGTTCCTCATTTCTGAGCGCCCAGACCCTGCACTGAAATTACCGTTACCACAGAAGTAGGCGAACTATTGTCCTAATCATTCACACGAAAAAGAAGTAACATATAATATTTATGCATGCATAAATGAATAGTTTCAGAGTTAATAATTAAACAGTTATCCATGTTTTAGCAGACTTTTATTAAGTGGTCAGATCAATACTATAATAACAGATGTCATTTTCCAAAAGGGATAACAGCAGACTTAGAAAAACATGCCAAATCTTGTCATTGATTGTGAGTCTGACCAGCAGTGAAATAGAAAAAGCCTTTAAATATTTGTATTATACATTCCACTGTGTCACACAGCCCATTTATATGTATCCCAAAAGATATATGATTTGGAAAACATTCACTATGACTCAGTCTATCAGCTGTTTGACATATGAAGATAGACACCCTAGATTTTCTTTTAAATGTTTCCTACAGTACATTAGAGATGCAGAGGCCATTATCCGATCAGTTACCTGGGTGAATGGCGCACTATACCACCAGGGGTAACTGCTGTGTTAATCCTACCGGGGTCTACTTGTCTAACACTAATACTAACACAACAGTCTTGTAGCAGGGGGTCTCCAGAGCTGAACCGCATTGATTGACCCATTATGGGGTGCCGGTATCCCCATGTTAAAATCTGTGGGTCATGTGACCGTGGGAACTAAACAAAGCAGAGGGATACCTGTATCTCGGGAAATAGGGGGTCCCCGAGGCTGAAATCAACTTTATTTAGCTCAGGAGACCCCCTGCTCACGCACACTATGAATAAACAAATGTAATCAGCTTCATTATCTTAGCTTCATTATCATTATCCACTGAATAGCTGCTGAGATAATGAAGCTGCTTACATTTTTTTTTATTCATAGTATGCATGAGCAGGGGGTCTCCTGAGCTGAACAAAGTTGATTTCAGCCTCGGGGACCCCCTACTTCCTGAGATACGTGATTCCCGTGGGTGTCCGGGGGTCTCCAGGTGGTTCCCGCGGATGTAACTTTTAGGTGTATGACACCATTACAGACCAGATTAAATGTGAAACAGCTTTAGTTTTGAAGGAACTTAGATTGGTGGTGCTTTGAGAGTCTCTGGTAGATTGTTCCAGGTGTGAGTTGCATGGTAAGAGGAGGAGGGGCTGGATATTTTGTTGAAATTTGGGACCATGAACAGTATTTTGGAGTCAGATCTTAGGTGATAAGTGATGCGTGTGGTAGAGGTGAGGGGCTTGTTCAGATAGGCGGGTAGCTTGCCCAGAAAGTATTTGAAGGCAAGTCAGGAAAAATGAACTTTGCACCTAGACTCAAGTGATGTCCAATCTAGTTCTTTGAGCATTTCGCAGAGATGTGTGTTGTAATTGCATTGGAGGACAAAGTGGCATATTGACTTGTATAGGGTGAATTGAATTGTAGAGGGTATCAAGTTTGCTGAGGTGAGTTTGAGGTGCCGTCCCATATACTATGTCCCCATACTCGATAATTGGCATTAGCATCTGCTGTGCGATACGCTTTCTGACCATCAGACTTAGTGAGGATTTGTTCCTATAATATACACCTAGTTTGTCTAAGTTGATTTACGACGGGATGGGCTTATGTGGTTTCCATGGGAAAGAATGTATTTAAGTCTTAGCAAAGATTGTGAAAATCTGATTTTAACAGCGGTGTGTTTGGATCAAACACGTGAGTTTCACTTCTGTACCAGTGACCTCTCTGGGGGAAAATAAATTACATGTGTGAGGATTCGCCATCCTGGCAGTCACAGACCGTCTCCTAACCTCAATAACCCTTCCGTGACTACCACCCAGGATGCGCTATCTCGTGGCCCCGTTACATGCGTGCATCATGCGCAGCCTGACTCTCCGCCCGTGGGTTCTGACTCCGCCCCCTGCTCTGATGCACGACGGGTGCGCTCGTCCAGCCTCCCCGCTGACTCGCGTTCCAAGGTCTGCCCCCACACTAATGATAGACAGGAACGGCGTGGGAGTGATGCGCGTCCCAGGCTCCACCCCCTGACCTCCGTGATGCACGCGGGTCCAATGATCCGATACTCATATATCCTCAACCTGGCTACCCCGATGACCCGCTACTCTCCAATCCTGAACTTGGCTACCCACCCTGACGATCCGCAACTCTCCACTCCGGACCTGGCAAGTACTTATAACTATTCTCCAATCTCTAATCCTGACCTGGCTTGCACGACTACTCTACATCCTAGGCGCGCCCGCGTGGCTGTGGGTCGGAGTTAATCAATTCCCTACCTCAGCACCGCGGTTTCGCTTAGTTTGTGGTGAGCTACGCGTTACAATATGGTAATGTATAGGTTTTTTTTTATGTTATATCCCTTTATTTTGAGAAACTGTAATGCATTTATTGTAATTGTATGTACTTGTAATCCTTTTTCTGTAATATAAGCACTGTATTTTTATATACATATTAAAACATTTCATAAGTGATGCTTTGGGCACTGAATTAACTGTTGCATGCTCTGGAGAGAGTATTTACATTTTGCTGCAACAGATTTTTATGTGTTAAACAGGTACCTGGGACCCTAGCAATTTTTAATATTATGGGGCCTATGCCGTAAAGGTTAAAAAAAATATCGCCGGGCCATTTAAATCGCAGTTTTTTGGAGCGTTGCTATCACCGTATTCAGAAATCCTTCATTGCCTGTCAAAGCAAAATTCCCAAAATGAGCGAGATGCTTCCAGCGATAGGATTGACCCTCTGCAAAGGCCTAAACCCGGCGATTCATTTCTGCTGCAGAGAGAGCCACCTCTCCCAGCAAAAATTTCGCCCGAAAATTATGTTTTTTAATATACATTTAATTCCTAGTGAAGATGTGCAGGGGGTCTCCGGAGCTGATGTGCAGAAGATGTGCAGGGAGTCTAAGGAGTAGAACTGCATTGGTTTGAGGTCCGGGGACCCCCTCTTCCCGAGATACAGGCCCCGTTATGGGGTGCAGATATCTCCTATGCATGGGAATGTCCCGATCACGTGACGCGGGACATTTCCATGTATAGGAGATACCGGCACCCCATAAAGGGGCCTGTATCTCGGGAAGCAGGGGGTCCCCGGAAAAAAAACCAACGCGGTTCTACTCCTTGGACTCATTGCACATCTACACTAGGAATTACTGTAGTGCCGACAAGTATTCTAAAACAAATCTGAATGGGACTGCCAGGGACCCCTGCTGTATTAATCCGATGGGCCATTAGTCTGCAGAAATGTCACTGAAATGTTGCAGCATCTACCCAGCATGTACCCAGCATGTACCTGGGTCTTGTTGGTGATAGCCTCAGATTTTCCAAGGCAAGTTTAAGGCAAGTTTTAGAAAACTCGTCGGTGCACCTGTACCCCTCTACGTCGGCCATTGGGGTAAAGAGAGACCAGAATATGAGACAGTACCCTCCACAGCGGAGTCATGGTGTGAGAGCCAGGTTTCTGTTAGAGCAAAGAGGTTGTAGCTGAAGAATACAATATATATTTTTGACCTTCTGGAAGTTATAATCAGCAAGGAATAAATCGGACTTAAACGATGGTTGATTATATTAGAAGCAATTGGTTATATCGTTTTGCAGTATAAATACTGAAAACTGTTGAAGTAATACGGTGTATCATCTAATTTACAGTGGTAAATGTAATATATTTTAGGGTTTACTTCCTTGAGGTATCTAATCCTACCATTATATCACGTATGTCAATAGTTTAAAAGATCTGAGTCGCATTGAGATTCTGACCCAAAGTACTGTGTATTTAAAAACACAAATAGAGAGGAAGCACTTACAAAATCTGGTAATAATAAAACAAAAAAAGTTAATTTCTGTAGACACAGGAAAAGTAAAAATATCCAAATGCTTTCATTTGCATCTGGACAGTCTCCTGAAACAAGAGCCAAGCCTCCCACAATGTGTGATGATAAGGAATAATACCCATTACGTTTCGCATCGCAGCACTTCATCAAGGCTCTATGCCATCATATTCATTACAATCATATGGTAAGTTTACTAATCATAAACATATGCCTCTTAAATCAATACATTTTAGTAATGTTTTCCAACACGAGTTTTAAAAAAATAAAGAAATTATATGAAAATAACATATTCACTATTCTTTATTTTGTCGTCCTCCATTATGCCTTCTCTCGTGCATTTTAAAATGAGATATTATGTTTTGTTTAAATCACGCATTTCCCTTCAACCTTCTCTAGTTAAATACGTTCTCTGAATTAATTTCAATGGTTAAACAGTATGTGTGAAATTATTATGCTTTTGTGTTTGATTCTGTTTAAATATTTTTATTATTTTAATCTAATGGGGCTACTGCTGATTTAAAATCTCTAACTTACATTAGATGTGCTCGAATAATTACTTGCCAATGTTTTTATTCTCTTCAAAAACATGAAACAATAAGTAAAAGATAATAATTGGATTTTTGACAACTGTATCTTAATTTTGTATACAGTAGTATGTACAGCTTCTTGTCTATTTGGCTCTCTTTTTCCTTAACATTACTTGTTTTCGCTCTTTCTCTTGATATTCCTCTATTCCTTAATAGCCCAGCTGCCTCATTACTCAGAGAAAACAACAAGATAATGTATTTAAAAAACCCATCAAATCTACAGTAATCTTCAAATAACTTTTATTGCCACTCTGTCACTGAAGTGGATTTATACATATGTGGCAGATATTATTACCACCATTAATGGGATGCATTGAGTTAATGCAGGCTCATTATTTAGCAGTAGGGCCATTGAAAACAATAGTTAAAGATATAATGCAAACATAATTTAAAGCGTTATTTTGTGAATTATTTCTCATTAACAGTAGTAATACCGTGTGCAACATCTGTTAATGAATAAAATAATAGATACACCCCCTCCCCATACAAAGAACAGTTATAACCTAATTCTAAGCAGTGGTAGAATACATAACATGCTTTTACATAGGTCAGATAAAGGGGAAATTCTACAATGAATATAGAATTCATATAATAAATATCAGAATTGACATGCTCTTTCAAATGTATTTGGTTTGCTATAAGGCCTGGGATGCCAAAAATACATTTAGGCAGCAGTTTGTTACATTTTCATAATCCACAATTTACAGAACATATTGATGCTTCGATACTCAAAGTGATCACATTTACTTGTCTGACTGAATTCCTGGTTACCTTATCTTCAATTAAAATACAGTCGTTCCCAAAAAAAGCATTAATACCTAAATGATTCAATGTTGGACAAAAAAAAAACACATTTAGTTCAGCTGAAGAAATTGTATGTATGTTGCCAACACAGGCGCGTAACGTGTTAGAGGATTTCTATCTTACTTTTTTACTAAATGCTATGTGTTAAATACATTTATTTTTATCAGATTCTTGCACTCTAGCCCTTCAATTTTTCACTTGCTTGTACCACCATTTTTTGCTCTTCCTCCTTCTACAAACCTGTATGGCAGGGAACACGCCATTGGATGTTCTACTGGCTGAGATCTTGCAAGTACTATTTGGAGTTGTTGCTTATAAGAAAATAAAATGAGTTTATGTTATGTTTTATGTATGCTGTTCTAAAACGCAGGTCATCTGAAGGTGGGTGATGAGGCCGCTGTGTAGCTAGCGGCTTACAGTGCTTTTTCCCCTGACCAGGCGTTTAATCCATGAACACATACTCACCTACTAGAACCCAAAGGTCCTTTATCTAGTTATGGACATTACTTCAGAAAACTCACAGCAATAATAGAAGGAACTCTGCATTGTCGATACATGGTGTGTTTATGGTCTTTGGATGAAGATGTATATTACTAACCGCAATTTGGGGGCTATGCACAAAGCAGTGAGCTTTTGCGGCCGATTGTCCAATTTTGATTCTCCCATTACAAAGTGAAGCCAAATGCGGGATTCACTAACAAGTGAAGTGCACTTTGGTCCGTATGGGCAAAAATATGCTCGATCGTGGGTTTTCCCCCCTTGCTATCGTGCTTAAACTTGTAAAGCGCGATAGCTGATAGAAAAAGAAGCAGCCTGTAAGATCTGCATGGAGACGCTGCATCTCCATGCACAGCTCTTACTGGGGATCGTACTGTATAAATATTCATTTTAATAATAGTGTACATGTGCACGGGGTCTCCTGAGCTGAACCGCATTGGTTTCAGCCTGGGGGACCCTCTACTTCCTGAGATACGGGCCCCGTTAAGGGGATCCGGTATACCTTGTGCTTTTAAAGCTCCCGCGTCACGTGACCGGAGGATTTAAATCCTGTAGGGGGATACCGGCACCCCATAATGGGGCCTGTATCTCATGAAGTAGGGTGTCCACCAGGCTGAAACCAATGCGGTTCAGCTCAGGAGACCCCTTGCTCATCTATACTAGTATCACACCACACATCACAATAAAAAATCATTCATTACCGTAGCGGCTATCTGCTATGGTAATGAATCTGCTTTAATTAAATTTTTATTACTAGTGTGCGGGAGCAGGCGGTCTCCTGAGCTGAACCGCATTGATTTCAGCCTCGGGACCCTCTGCTTTCCTAGTTACAGGTCCAGATATGGGGTGCCGGTATCTCCATTATTTACACGTTACACATGACGTGGACGCTTCAAAAATGGTAGCGATACAGGCATCCTATGCCCCATACCGGGGCCTGTAACTCGGGGAGCAGGGGATCCCTGAGCCAGAAATCAAAGCGGTTCAGCTCAGGAGATTCCCTGCTCCCGCACACGATTTAAAAAAAATTACATTAAAGCAGCTTAATTACTTTTGCCACTATCCTCTGAGGATAAAGGGGTTAAGGCACAATATCATGTTTATTGGGAACAATTGCCCCCAATAAAGATTGCAATACACAACGCACCCCCTGTGCCCCAAACAACCTCTATACCCCTAACATACATAAAAAAAAAATATATTTTTTTATGCACAGGAATTATACTATAGGCCGGCGGTGGCCCTCGGGTATTCCCGCAGGTGTCCGGGGGCCCCACAGGGGTGCCCGGATGGTCCCCGCAGGTGTCGGGGGGTCCCCACTGGCCTACGGTACCAATCCTGTGCCCAAAAATTAAAAACATACTTTTAAATAAATACACCCCCTTTCCCTCCCCCACCCCCTAACACATACAGTGCAATAATGGCCAAAATTACTATTATCCAGATATGGATAATAGTGCATTTATCCTTTTAAAATACAACATTAAGCAGCATAAATAAAGTAAATAAATCTTGTACTCACCCCTGCCAGGCTGCCACAATGAAGGCTGTCCTCATCCTCATCACCGTCCATGTCCTCCGTTGCCACAAACAATACAGTACATAAAAAAAGACAATCTAATGTCCCCGAACCCCTTAATCACCTTAGCGGTTAGTAGCCGCTATAATAATTAAGGGGTTACCCCACCCTCTTCCACTATCCACCCAGGAGGCCTAACCACCCTCCCTAGGCAACTACCCCCACCCATCACCCATTCATTTGTACAGTGGGTACATCATGCTCATATAATATGAGCATCATTTACCACTAGAACAAGAAATGGTGAAGGAATTAAAAAAAGGCCCAAATAAAACACATCACATAGTGATAGGGTGGTTAGTACTCCTGGGCGGGTAGTGGCTGAGGGTGGGTTAACCCCTTAATTACTATAGCAGTTACTAACCGCTTAAGGGGTTAGGGGACATTAGATTGTTTTTTTATGCACTGTATGGTTTGTGGCAACGGAGGACATGGATGGTGATGAGGATGAGGCCTTCATCGTGGCAGCCTGGCAGGGGTGAGTGCAAGATTTATTTACTTTATTTATGCTGCTTAATGTTGTATTTTAAATAGACAAATGCACTATTATCCATATGTGGATAATAGTAATGTTGGTCATTATTGGACTGTATATGTTAAGGGCCAGGGGGGTTGGGTGTTGTATTTTTTTAAAAATATTGTTTTTTTTGGGGGGGGCACACAATTGTACCGCAGGCCAATGGGGAGCCCCAGACTCCCGCGAGGATCACCCGAGGGCTCCGGACTCCCACGGGCATCATCCGAGGGCCCCTGACTCACACGGGTATCACCCGAGGGCCCACGGACACCTGCGGAGATCACCCGGGTACACCCGCCAAGCCTGTTGTATCAATGCTGTGCTGAAAAAAATGTAAACAATTTTTTTCTCACAGTCTGCATCTCTTTTGCGGTCTTTAGCTGGTGACAAGAAATGCTGTGTATTTTAAGTACGATACACTTAGCACCGTTTAATGAATCCCGCTGACTGATCGGATGATTTTTTTTTTCACTGACTTTTTTCCCCCTGAAAAATGCCTTTTAAGAGCGATACTGCAGTGTTATCACTGCTTAGTGAATGACGCTGCATGCAGTATCGGTCTTAAAACCCATTTATCGCTTTTAAAATGACTATTAACTGCTTAGTGCATAGCCCCCAAAGTCTCTAAAGCACTGAAATTGGACTACAAAATTAGGAAATTAAAACAACATCTCAAATATTATAACTACCCAGACAGTTCTTTGCTGTCACCTACCAAATGAAAATTTCACTTGGAGTAGATCGCCTTGATAGAGATGGAAGTGCAGTCCCGGAAGTGATGTCACTGCTGGCAGAAGAGGCCGTTATGGGAGCTGGCGCACATGTGGAGGCATCCCATGCTCAGTGCGCATGCGCAGGAGCCTTTGGCGATGGCCCGGCGCGCCTGTGTAGTTGGTGTCAGCTGGGAGCGCCTGTGCTGTAGGCGCCTGTAACGCACGCATGCGCAGACGTGACACAGGCACAGCACACGCACACGCACACACAGTCACACAGAGACAAACACAGAGACATACATAGAGACACAGACACCCCCCCCCCACACACACAGACACATTTCCAGACATGCTCACACACACACACACACACAGAGACGCACACACACAGAGACACACACACATAGAGATGCACACTCACACACACAGAGACGCACACACACAGACACACACACAGACACACACACAGAGATGCACACACACAGAAAAACACACACAGAGACACACACACAAAGAATTCACAGTTACTATCCTGTACATATAGAAGTGCAAATAGGTAAAACAGGGTGTGTGTGGCGTGCACACGCGTTCGATGTCAAACTTCTTGCATTTTGCACTGAAATTGTGTTTTGATTTTTAATTAAAAACATCACCATTATAATTTCTGTGACAAAACAGTGGCAAAACACAAAGAAGTTTCACTTAAAATGCACGTGCTCGGAACACACACATTTTAATTTTAAACTCTAATGATAGGAAATCTAGTCATATTATGATCGCTACTTAGTAAAATTATTTGGATTCTATGAATCATCTGATAAATATTGATGCCATTTATTTTGCAAATTGCACTGTATTATAAATGCAATTGCTATAACCTTGATATTTTTTTTAATGTATACAGTGGCGACCGCCTTTAGTCTAAATCGGCTAGATCTGCGATTTTCAGATTATCCCGGTTATGTGCGGTTTTGTGTCGTTTTTGCCCGGAATGAACTGCGTTATTTTCGTGCTCGTGATATTAGCGTTTTATTCTCGCTGTCTGCAATACTGCAATGCCGTATAAAAACTCAGGGGGGCGTTTGCGAGCTGTTGTCTTGGAAGTCTGTGCTGCTGTACGGTATGTCTCATTTGAAAATTGTTAAAACGCATAGGCGTGTACAGTACTGTAACAGTGTCACATTTCGGCATACAGTATACAGCGCTCTCCACCCGCACTGCAGGGTATTTCAACTTCTTATCTTCTGTGCAATGCAATGCAGTACATCTCTCCCACACCATTCCTTTGAATGTGTGTCTGATTTGAATCACATTCCTGCTTGACAGTAGGAATTTACTACGCATGCGCCTGTAACTTCGCCCACCACTGCTTGCTTGCCTGAGTGAGTGACCAATTTTTTTTTTAATTGTAATTTTTTTTTTCTCCACAAGCCTGCAAAAACCATCTTACTGTATTACGATATTCAATCTGTGCTGTACAGTAGCTTTTGACTGCGACCCTATGCGTTTGACTGCACATGGTTGATTTGTGTGCTTTTTACGTACTGTATTTGGGGGTGTATTGTTATGAACTGCCTTTTGAAATTAAATTATGTCTTTAGCTTTGAACTTCATGCGCCTGTCTTTAATTTTTGGAATCTTGCCATTGTGTTTTGAATCCGTCCATACCGAGCTTGAAAGCCTCACTGCGCCTGCGTGTACTCTAAGCCTCTTTGAGATGGGAGCTAGCTGCTTACTGCGCATAAGTCACCCAACCCCAACCCTCTCCACAAAGTCATTCGACAGACACCTCTACAGAGTCATTCATTTTCTGAAGTTAGTCATTGTGTTTTTAATCCGTCCCTAGCTGAGCGACAATCGCCTCACTGCACCTGCGTGTACTAAAGCCTCTTCGAGATGGGAGCTAGCTGCTTACTGCGCATGAGTCATCCAACCCCCCCTCTCCACAGAGTCGTTAATTTTCTGAATCTTGCCATTGTGTTCTTAATCCGTCCATAGCCGAGCTTCAAAGCCTCACTGCGCCTGCGTGTGATCCTTTTTCAGATGGGAGCTATTTAGCTGCTTAGCTGCTTACTGCGCATGAGTCACCCAACCCCCCCTCTCCACAGAGTCGTTAATTTTCTAAATCTTGCCATTGTGTTCTTAATCCATCCATAGCCGAGCTACAGTACAAAGCCTCACTGCGCCTGCGTGTAATTCTCTTTGAGACGGGAGCTTTGAGGCTTTGTTTACGGCAACGTTTTGGAAAATCCCTTCTCGAATTTGATTTGCACAGAGCATCACCTTGATGTTATAATAATATTAATAGCATGTTTTTGTATTGCGCTGTTAGTTACAGTATACGTAGCACTTTGCAGAGACATTTTGCAGGCACAGGTCCCTCCCTGTCCGGTGGAGCTCACAATCTACTGTTTGTTTTTGGTGCCTGAGGCACAGGGAGTTAAAGTGATTTGCTTTTTATGTACTGTATTTGGGGGTTTAATTATCAAATTATTATGATGAACTGCCTTTTGAAATTACTGTACTGTACTCTACAGTATATAATTTCTTTGAACTGCAGCACATCTAATCCTTCATCCCTCCCCCACGCACAGACAAACTATTTTCGACAGACACCTCCACAGAGTCATTCATTTTCTGAAGTTAGTCATTGTGTTTTTAATCCATCCCTAGCCGAGCGTCAATTGCCTCACTGCGCCTGCGTGTACTCTAAGCCTCTTCGAGATGGGAGCTAGCTGCTTACTGCACATGACCCACCCAACCCCACAAACCCTTTGAGGCTTTGTTTATGGTAACGCTTTGGAAAATCCCTTCTCGAATTTGAAATGTAAATCTGATGTGCATAGCATTGTGAGAATTGAGAGTAAAAAAAACCATTAACTGATTCATGTTGTTTTGTCATTCATTCTTATACTGTAGGGGTGGGGGGGGGGAGGGGGTGTGGTTGTTGTCAATGATTATGATTACCAGGAATGTGAATAAATATTTATTTAATTTCATCATGTGAAAAATAAAAAAGTGATAAAGCGCTAAAGTTTAAAACACCAATGTGACAAGTTACAAATAAAAATAGGCTGCCTGTTAATACTGCCATTACTAACAGAGAATACGTGAAAAAAAACGAAAAAAGGAAAGAAAAAAAAAGAAAAAAAGAAAGAAAAAAAAAAAACCGCTAGGTTTTTTTCTTTTTTTCTTTTATTTTATTTCATCAGGAACAAAAAAATACAAATATAAAAATAATCATGAATAATACATAATGCAGTCTTTATTAAGTTCTTCTGGCAGATTGAAATTGGATAAACATGTACAAAACATTTGTAAAACATGGAAAAACATGAATTATGCACATTTATTAGAATATTATTTAATAATATATATACTGTAATGTATAATATATATATATACTGTATATATATATATATATATACAGTATACATAGTAATATTATTTTTTCCGCCTTTATCTTGTTCCTCATTCCGTGTACAGTACAGTAGTTCATTGAGAGAGGAGAGGTTTTGTGTACATCAATACTGCTGTTTATATACTGTACATTTTACTGTACAAAACAAATTAGACTGGACACAAAACCCCACCTCCCCCCAGGCCACCCTTTTTTCCTGAAACGACAAGAAAACAAAAAATTAGTGCAGTTACAGTATGTGCGTACTGTATTATGGCATTGTGTCATGTGTAAGAAAAAACTTGAGCAGTTAGTAGGGAGTTACTGTAGTACTGTCAAACTAGTCTATACTGGAACTACTGTATATTCTGACTACTGTTAAATACTGTGTACTGTAACCTGATGGCTGGTACTGCTCTCTCTGTAAAGAAAAAAACTGTAACTACTGTATACTCTGATTATTGGGAAAGAAAAAATCTGTGCCATACTTACCTGTATCATACTGTACTTACAATACTACAGCACAGTACTACTTTACAGATGCTTGCCCATTACGCGCGATGACAATGGGCAACACAGTGGCAAAATGGTCTATATATTTATTGCAGCGTTCCACAGTGAGTACATCGTTCCAAAAACTCATTATGCCTTTCAACAACTCGTCCTTTTTGGAGGGTTTCGCCACTTTCCGGATATGGTCCTTCAGCTGATGCCAGACCATTTCGATCAAATTGAAGTCTGGCGATCTGTCATTGGCAAAAAAGGACAATTAGTTTAAGAACTAAAAACAGTGGGGAACAAAAATGGGACATGGTCTACTGCACTTACTCCACTGGCGTCTTCACCCAGTTGATACCGTGCTCAAGGATATGCGCTGTTGACATGGTGTGCTTCGGATCATTGTCCTGGTAGAAGCAGTGACCATTGGAGAACTCGCGTGTGATATATTGCACTATCTCAGGGACAATGTTGTCTTGGAAGAAAGCTTTATTCATTATTCCTATAGCAAGAAAAGAAAAGTGCTCAAAAAACTGCACAATAGTACAGTACAGTGCATACAGTAAGGTTACACTAGTAAAGTACAGTGCATAAGGCTACATTATACTGTATTTGATATATTTTACCTTCAAAGATGACAATGCATCCTGGTCCACGCCTAGAGATGGCACCCCACACATGCAACTTCACGGGGTGTTTTGGCCGCGGCTTCAAAGATATGCGCCCTTTTATGTGGAATGCAAAGCTTTCAAATCTCTCCAGCGACACAGTAGACTCATCAGTGAAGATGCAATCCTGGAAAGTCTCCCCACTGTCGATCCATGCCTGAGCCTGGACCACTCTTTTGATTTTGTTTGCGTCCCGTATCATAGGGTACGCTCTGTAATGACAAGGAATAAATAATTTTAGCGTACAGTACAGTTTCCTAAACAACACTTTTACCTCCTGTACTGTCCAGTACTAACCTCACACGTCCATATTTCATCCAATGCTGCGTCTCATCTTCTTTATGCTGCTCTCGGATACAGTCATATTGTGCTTTCCCTGCAAAGTGTTTTTGACCCTTAAAGCACTCTTCTCATCATTCTCCTCACTTATTTTGTCCACCAGAAGAGTTGTCTCCCTACAATGTAAAGAAAATATATTGTTTTATTAATATGCAGCAATATAAAATTTATATATAAATATACAAAATATATATACTGTTATACTATATACTGTATATACAAAATATATATACTGTTGTAATATAAATATAAATGTACAAAATATACATACTGTACTGATATAAATATAAATATACAAAATATATATAATGTTGTAATATAAATATACAAAATATATACAGTATACTGTTGTAATATAAATATAAATATACAAAATATATATACTGTTGTAATATAAATATAAATATACAAAATATATATACTGTTGTAATATAAATATAAATATACAAAATATATATACTGTTGTAATATAAATATAAATATACAAAATATATATACTGTTGTAATATAAATCAACAGAAATAACAAAATTATTAGATTTAAATTAAAATTAATTTTATTTTAAAGTTGTATAAATATACTTACGCGTTAGTTACCCTCGGTGTTAATGCCCCTGTTTCCCCGATGCTGGAGCAGGGGGGTGACATGGATGTGATGAATGGGACCTTCGACCCCCTTCCATCACCAAGCGCACCCCCTCCACCAGAAGATGCAGTGTACATGTATGCCGTTGAGGAGGACATGACAACCCCGTCAAGACCACGCAAGGAGACAACACGGCGACCAAGACCGGAGGAAAGCTTCCTCCCAGACAACCTACCATCGCCCGTCGCCTCCAGCACACCCGCTCCCAAAAGACCTACAGTCGCTCGCATCGATACGGTGCCCGACATCACCCTGTGCAATTGTAATGAACGGGGAGTCACGCCGCTTTCGGCGTGCTCCCCACTTACCTGCAGCCCTGCCAGGGCTTCCCGCGTCTCACACGGATCCCTCCTCCAGGACGCCGAGCTCCGTTTCCCCTGTGCGCGCGGGCGCACGTCAGTCCTCTTCTTCTGCCTTCGGGTCTGGGCGTGTGCCCGCTCACGCATCCACAGGCGCAGCCACACGGAGGCGCGGCCACACGGAGGCGCACCAGCCTCTTAAAGGCACAGTACTTATTTCCAGTGCTGCAATCCAATATACCAGTTCTTCTAGGATCTATAGCCCCTCCTCCAGGAACCTATCCCTGTCTCAGCCTGGCCCATTCACACACCCCCACCTTGCTACTCTGCCATTGGACCCTCTTGCCTATATATACCCTGCAGCTTCATTAACTCGTCGGCTGAGCATAGAACCAGTTGTTCTCATCACTCTCTGCCTCCCTAGTCCTGTCTTGTCCTGTCTTGTTTTGCAGTCTTCCTCGTGTACCGAACCGGCTTCCTCTACGACTATCCGCACCTCTGGCATCCCGAACTTGGCATACGGCAATACGACTCTGCGCACCTCTGGCATCCCGAACCCGGCAAACGGTAAACGATTACGTCCCTCTCTCTAACCCCGGACTTGGCGAACAGCACCGCTATCATCCGTACCTCTCCTGCCCCGACTCGGACTCCCAGACCACTCTACTCTCAAGACGTGCCCTCGTGGCTGTGGGTGGCGTTATATCCTATCCCACCTCAGCACCGCGGTCCCGCCTCGTTTGTGGTGAGCTTGTCCTGACATTATGCTCAGCCCAACAAACATGGACCCCGCTGAGGTGGAGCGTACTTTAAATTCCCACACGAATCTCTTCACCAGGCTAGAGACTTATCTGGAACAACATGATAGGTGGATGGATATGTTTCAGCAGAGCCTTCATTCCCTTACCGTTCAAGCCCGAGCTTCCAGTTGGGAACCTTCACCCATGGCTCCCACAGCCTCCGCAACAGACTTTCCAGCACCTCCGTTTGCTTTGGAATCCCGTATTCCTGCTCCCAAATGCTATGCTGGGAATCCCCAAGGATGTAGGGGTTTCCTTAATCAATGTTTCATCCAATTCCGACTCTCGCCCTCTCGTTTTGCCTCTTCCATTTCTAAGGTCGGCTATATCATGGCTCTTCTCATCGACGAGGCGCTGGCCCGGGCTTCTCCCATCTGGGAACAACAAGGGCCCATCACACAGGACATCGACCTCTTCGCCCATGAGTTCCGAAGAGTCTTTGACACCCCTGCATGGCAATTAACATGCATGGCTGTTTCTCTCCACCACATAATCCAGGCAGATCGTTCCGTCGCCCGGTACGCTGTGGAGTTCTGCACCCTTGCTGCTGAGACGGGAATGAACAATGAAGCACTATCTTCGGCGTTTTGGCAAGGCCTGTCAGAATCCCTAAAGGATGAGCTCGCGGCGAGGGAACGTCCCACTGATCTAGAGGATTTGATCGGTCTGTGCATTCGGGTGGACCAGCGTCTGCAGGAACGGAAGACTGAACGTTCTCGTTACCGTCAACGGGTTTCAAGGCCTCTTGCCCCATCGTTCGTACCTCCAACACCTCCATCCTGTAACGTCCAGGAACCAATGCAGTTGGGAGGTAATAAGCTGTCTTCTGCCGAGAAACAACGCCGGCGCAATGCCGGTCTCTGCATGTACTGTGGCAATTCCGGTCACTTAGTACTCCAGTGTCCCCACAAGCCGGGAAACGCCAACTCCCAATGAGATCCCGGAGAGTCTCGTTGGGAATACTGTCCCTCTCTCCCATCATCAAAGACATCCTTCCCACCAGGATACTGTTGCCAGTAACACTGTCTGGAGAGGGGTTTCATACTCAAGCACGGGCGTTCATAGACTCCGGTTCCACAGGCAATTTCATCGACCAAACCTTTGCTAGACGGAACAATATTCAACTTATCAGTAAGTGGACGCCAGTGGGTCTGGAGGCCATTGACGGTCGACCCCTACAGCCGGCATTCATCACGCTACAGACGGTGCCTCTCCTACTGCAGTTCGTCGACGTTCATACGGAGATCATTACCCTCGATGTTGTCCACACTCCCTCCGTTGAGTTGATTTTGGGTCTTCCTTGGCTCCAAGTCCATAATCCTCGCATCGACTGGACAGATCGGGAACCCATCCAGTGGGGTGCTCCATGTGCCAAGACCTGTACTAGGATATTCCAGAAGATTGGTGGGTTATGTACCCTTCCAGAGAAGGTCGACTAATTGCCTTCTGTGTATTTGGAATTCCGCGATGTGTTCGACAAAGCACGATCTGAGGTTCTACCTCCGCAATGACCTTTCGACTGCCCGATTGACCTGCTGCCTGGGGCAGCTCTTCCCAGGGGATGATCCTACCCACTCTCTCTCCCAGAGACTAAAGACATGAACACTTACATTGCAGAGAATTTAGAGAGGGGTTTCATCCGAAAATCTTCCTCCCCAGTCGTAGCAGGCTTCTTTTTCGTAAAAAAGAAGGACGGTTCTCTTCGTCCATGCATCGATTACCGGGGTTTGAATAACATCACGCGCAAGAACCGCTACCCGCTGCCCTTGATATCGGAACTCTTCGACCGCCTTCAGGGAGCTACTATTTCTTCTAAACTGGATCTAAGAGGCGCCTACAATCTAGTAAGGATACGTGAGGGGGACAAGTGGAAGACTGCTTTTAACACCCATGACGGCCACTATGAATACCTGGTCGTGCCGTTTGGTCTGTGCAACGCACCAGCAGTCTTTCAGGATTTTGTCAATGAGATTTTCCGGGACATTCTTAACAAATTCCTTATCGTCTACTTAGACGACATCCTAATCTTTTCTAAATCCACCCAAGAAACATGAAACACGTTCAACAGGTGCTGTTACGCCTCCGGGAGAACCATCTCTTTGCAAAATTGGAGAAATGCCAGTTCCATCTGACGTCCGTGGCATTTCTGGGATACATTATCTCTGACTCCGGCTTCAATATGGATCCAGAAAAACTTAAGGTCATTTTGGACTGGCCCCGTCCGACCACCCTCAAAGCCGTGCAACGCTTTCTAGGTTTTGCAAACTATTACCGGCGCTTCATTCGCAAATTTTCTTCTACGGTATCTCCCATCACTGCTCCAACCAAAAAAGGTGCAGATCCCTCATCATGGTCCGAAACCGCCATACGGGCACTTAACCTTCTAAAAAAGGCTTTTGTGTCTGCCCCTATCCTCACCCACCCAGACCCTAAACTTCCATTTACTCTGGAAGTGGATGCCTCTGACATCAGGGCTGGTGCTGTCCTGTCCCAAAGGACTTCTTCCTTAGCCAGGTTACACCCATGTGCCTTCTTTTCGAAGAAATTCTCTTCCACAGAACGGAATTATAATGTCGGTAACCGGGAGCTCTTGGCAATCAAGTTGGCATTAGAAGAATGGAGACACCTCTTAGAAGGCACGGAGACACCCATAACCATACTCACAGACCATAAGAACCTTCTCTACTAAGAAGGGGCACGTCGTTTGAGCGCTCGACAAGCCCGCTGGGCACTATTCTTTTCACGGTTTAATTACCTCATCTCCTTCATTCCTGGCTCCAAAAACTTGAAGGCGGATGACCTGTCTCGACAGTTCATTGCAGAGGATAGGTCTGAAGAGCAGCTAGAGACGATAATTCCCTCTAAATTTATTGTGTCCGCCAACTCCTTTGATATCATGGACAAGATTCGATCCGAGCAATCACGGGCTCCGATGGGGTTCAAGGTTCCGGAGGGAAGACTTTACACGGCACCCCAACATCGCAAGAGAGTCCTTGAGTGGTGCCATTCCTTTAAATCGGAAGGACATCCAGGGATATGGAAAACCAACGACCTTGTCCAGCGTACCTTCTGGTGGCCAGAGAGGGCTAAGGATGTGGAGGAGTTTGTAAAAGCATGTGGCACATGCGCTCGCAACAAAGTACCCCGGGTCAGACCAGCAGGTCTTCTCCTTCCTTTACCCATTCCAGACCGGCCTTGGAACCATATTTCTATGGATTTCATCGTAGAGCTCCCAACCTCCAAAGGGATGAATACTATTCTTGTGGTAATTGATTGTTTTTCCAAACAGACGCACCTTGTTCCCTTGAGGGGTCTTCCGAATTCCTCCAGGCTTGCGGATGTTTTCATCCAGGAAATTTTTCGCCTTCATAGAGTGCCCTCAACCATCGTTTCTGACCAAGGGTCCCAATTCGTGTCAAAATTTTGGTGAGCCTTTTCTCGAAAATTGGGTATTTCACTGCAATTCTCCTCTGGATACCACCCACAGACCAATGGGCAGACGGAGAGGGCCAACCAAAACCTGGAACAATACCTTCGATGTTTTATAACTGATACACAGGATGACTGGGTGGATCTGCTTCCTTGGGCCAGGTTTGCTCTTAACTCCCTTCGCAATGACTCCACTCAAGAATCTCCCTTCTTTATAAATTGTGGCTTTCATCCTTCCCGTTTAACCTTCTCCCCTCTATCCTCAGGAGTACCAGCGGTTGACAAGCGCATCTCCCGGCTGAAAGACTTATGGAGGAGGATTCATGAGAACTTAAAGGTGGCCACAGGGAGACAGAAACTCCAGGCAGACCGCCTTCGACGCCAGGTCCCGGAGTCCACTCCAGGAGACAGGGTTTGGCTTTCTTCCAGGAATATACGACTAAAGGTTCCTACCATGAAGCTAGCACTCAAGTTCCTCGGTCCCTTTCCCGTGGTCAGGAGGATTAATCTTGTGGCTTATCACCTGCGCCTTCCACCCTCGATGAAGATTCCTTCAGTCTTCCATGTATCTTTGCTTAAACCAGCATTTCAGAGTCCTCGCTTTTCTAAGACCACTTCTCCTCCACTTCCTCTTCTGATCCAAGGCCAACAGGAGTACGAGGTCCAGTCTATCCTGGATTCTATGATTTCCAGAGGAGGAGTACAATACCTGGTCCACTGGAGGTGGTTCGGACCAGAGGAACGTTCATGGATTCCCCACCGGGATCTCCACGCACCTCGACTCGTCCAGGCTTTCCATCGTAGGAATCCCTCCAAGCCATGTCATGGATGCCCGGAGGTCGCCCCTGAAGGGGGGGGTACTGTAACGAACGGGGAGTCACGCCGCTGTCGGCGTGCTCCCCACTTACCTGCAGCCCTGCCAGGGCTTCCCGCGTCTCACACGGATCCTTCCTCCAGGACGCCGAGCGCCGTTTCCCCTGTGCATGCGCGCGCACGTCAGTCCTCTTCTTCTGCCTTCGGGTCTGGGCGTGTGCCCGCTCACGCATCCACAGGTGCAGCCACATGGAGGCGCGGCCACACGGAGGTGCACCAGCCTCTTAAAGGCACAGTACCTATTTCCAATGCTGCAATCCAATATACCAGTTCTTCTAGGATCTATAGCCCCTCCTCCAGGAACTCATCTAGACCTATCCCTGTCTCAGCCTGGCCCATTCACACCCCCCCACCTTGCTACTCTGCCATTGGACCCTCTTGCCTATATATACCCTGCAGCTTCTTTAACTCGTCAGCTGAGCATAGAACCAGTTGTTCTCATCACTCTCTGCCTCCCTAGTCCTGTCTTGTCCTGTCTTGTTTTGCAGTCTTCCTCGTGTACCGAACCGGCTTCCTCTACGACTATCTGCACCTCTGGCATCCCGAACTTGGCATACGGCAATACGACTCTCCGCACCTCTGGCATCCCGAACCCGGCAAACGGTAAACGATTACGTCCCTCTCTCTAACCCCGGACTTGGCGAACAGCACCCTCTACCATCCGTACCTCTCCTGCCCCAACTCGGACTCCCAGACCACTCTACTCTCAAGACGTGCCCTCGTGGCTGTGGGTGGCGTTATATCCTATCCCACCTCAGCACCGCGGTCCCGCCTCGTTTGTGGTGAGCTCGTCCTGACAGCGATTTGCAACCGGCGCTCAGGGAGAAGTATAGGGTGAAGAGTGCTGGTGCACCCCACAAGTATGCCTTGTTACTTTTTAAGCACCATGTTCCCTACTCGTTGTACTGCGACTGGGCCTTCAAAGTGACCTACGACGGAAAACGCGTTAAAAAGGTGCTTCCTGCCAATTTAAGACAGAACATTCGGGATGAAATGCGGCGCTTTTATCCAATTACAGATCCTGTAATGAAAGGCGTTCGAGACTGCATTCATGGCGTTTTGCGCCATGCAAGGAATCGGCCATGGACGGACAATGCGGAGAACTTTCTGTAAGACCATACTGTTGTGCTGAACTGTATTGTACTGTACATGATTTGACCTGCTGTACTTAAATAAAGGAGATGTTGTTGTGTATTTTTTTACTTGTATTTATACAGAAATGTTTTAATTTGCTGTCCACCCACACAGGACATGCTCAATTCCAGTCCCCGGGGGCCGCAAACAGGCACGGTTTTCAAGGTTGTCCTGAAAACCTGCCCTGTTTGCTGCCCTCGAGGACTGTAGTGGTGCAGGTCTGACTGACAGTTTTGCGCACCATCCCACTGTACTGTATATGTTTCTTTAATAAAGGATATGTTTCGTTTGTATACTGCATTTTATGAATAAAATTTTTTTTGTAATCACAGGTAAGACCATATTGTTGTGCTGAACTGTATTGTACTGTACTGTACATGATTTGACCTGCTGTACTTAAATAAAGGAGATGTTGTTGTGTGTTTTTTTAAGTGTATTTATACAGAAATGTTTTAACTTGCTGTCCACACACACAGGACATTCACAATTCCAGTCCCTGGGGGCCGCAAACAGGCACGGTTTTCAAGGTTGTCCTGAAAACCTGCCCTGTTTTCTGCCCTCGAGGACTGTACCGGTGCAGACTGTTTTGCACACCATCACACTGTACTGTATACAGTATGTTTTGACGTGTCGTTCTTTAATAAAGGAGATGTTGCGTTTTGCTTATTTTATGAATAAAGAATTTGTTTTTAAAACATGTGACTGTAAACCATACTGACTGACATAAATGTTTTCACACATGTAGCAGTAAACCATACACCTGTTGATGTTTTGAATTGCTGTGCACTTAAAATGTTTCTACATTGTACAGTATTTGTAAATAAATGTTTTTGTACTTACTCCACCAATAAAAGAACATGTTGATTTGTCTTACATTGTTTCAATTTGCTCCTTTGCTACTGTAACAAAATACAGTGTTTCTAGAATGTCGAGGCATACTGCACTGTATACTGTAGGCATACTCAGTATGAGTATTAAAAAAAATAAAAGACAAACTGTACTGTACTGTACGTACTGGCACTGTATACTGTAGAAGACACAAACTGTACTGTACTGTACGTACTGGCACTGTATACTGTAGAAGACACATAATGTATGTGATACATGTAGAATAAATGCATAGTTTTTATTTTTTCGGGTTTATTACACAGTATATTGTACTGTATATAAAAAAGTATTGTACAGTATACTGTACGGCCGGAAAACATCAGCACTCTGTTTCGGGTACAGTATTCTATCCTAATCAATAACAACGGCAAATAAACTGTAGACTCCGGTACATGGGTTTTAAATCCGATTCAGCACTGTGCAGTCATTGTTACACAAAGCGATATTATCCATCGAAATCCCTCCATTAGCCGTTTTCTTTTCTGAGGAAAAATAAAAATAAAAGTTTTACTGTAATGGTCAGCCCCCTAAAGAAGTACCCAGCCAGTCCCACCAATAATTTTCTCGGGGGGGCGTCTCCTGTTCACATGTGCATGCACCTACCGTCGATGCGATGACACGCATATGCGTTTCAAGAAGGCTCCAATGCGCATGCGCCTAGCGTTCCACCAATTGTTCAGTATCTGCAGTACTGTAGAAGCCGCTCAGCCAATGATGTTGCTTACAGGAGAATCGCTTGACTTTTGAAACGCACCGATATTGATACTGTATTGTCAAAATAAAAAAAACACAGAAAATAAAACGGCAACAATACTCACCATAATATTTCCCATTCAGCTGGCGCCGGTCCACTGCCAGTCCACTGCCAGTCCAGCGTTCTTGATCATCCACGTCGATAGTTTGCAGCGGGACTAGTCCACCTGTAGTCAGCTGATGAGGCTGGAAATTGCTTAGGTACATGCAAGCTTAATCGAAACTGCACGCAAAATCCTACTCAGTCTCAGGGTTGTCACTGACGGCGGGACCGTCTTTGGAAGCCGGTGCTGGTGCATTGCTTGGCAGCGACTGTCGTTTCTTAGTTGGTTTTAACACGACCCTTCGCCTTTTGCCGTCATCATGATCATAGATACAGGAAAAAGCCGGTGATACACACCAATACCCTCCAACAAATACGATAAAAACAGGGATCGCTACATAACCTTTTCCTTATTGCACGCTTCCACGTATGAGGAGTTGGCGAAAAATTGTAAAAGTCATAGTTTTCGATAAAATACTGATAAATTTGAACAACTGTTGCCATCTTATCCTCTGTTGCATTAATCGCGGCCCATATCAAATACGCGTAACTTCTGTCGGGTTTTTAGAAAGCGGGCTGCACTTGAACACTCATGGCGGGCGGGTCTCTGGAGAATACTGTAACCAAAACTGGTCTTTGTCTTTCTTTAATATGAAAAGCCTAAATTGATATATTTTTGCAACCTCTTCCTTCAGTCTCAAGGCCAAGTTACAATAGCACACTGTGGTATCTTTTTTAACGAAACACCTGCAAGTCGACACATTACTGAAGCGCATGCGCATTACAATTCATGAATATCTGCCATCTGGCGGACACGCGAAGAATTGCAGCCTATTAAATCCGAACCATTCTCAATAAACGCATCAACTGCGCGTCAACCGTGCATGACCCGAGGCTGGGTACGCAAACTGAACGCGGCATGCGCCAGGTGAAGAGCGCCGCATTCCAGGAAAAAGCCAGGGAAAAAACGGCGATTTGTTAGAATAAAAGCTGCCGCCGCAGTAGTTGCATTTTGTTGCTTTTCTGCGTTAGTCTATGTCAGTATTAATGATTTATGAAGTAATTGGGAGCTGTGGACTTACAGTAGGGTGGACTTAAGTTTGAAAGCTGTTGCAATTATAGTAATGGTAATTACTATGGTTAATGTATGAATGCATTACTTTCATTTATTTATTTATTTATTTATAACAACATTTATATAACCGGGAAAAATCCCTGTCACAACAACCTTAAAACACTGCAGCAGCTGAAGTATTAACAATAGGTCCCTTCCATTATTTGTGATAGTAATATTACTCATTTCATTTACTGACTATATTTGTGTTGTGTTCTTCTATTGTAGTTGCTTGATATGCTTTGAATTGTGGATGTTATACTCTACGCATTCTTTGTCTATAATTATGATTGTCTTTGTACTATAAACTAACAGATATGGTAACTATTCTCTTTGACATACTCTATACCAGCTTGTGTCTGCTTTTTTTAGCTGTTTATAGTTACATTTAGTAACACTTGACACATTTGTATCTGGTATGCACTTCACCACACAGTGTTTTATACACAAGGGTACACATAGTTTGCTTATTCATGTCTGACTAGCTAGTTTCTCAGACGTTTTGATATATAACTTACTTATTCATGTATTTACATTTTGTACTCATTACAGTCACTAACACAGCACATTCAACTCACATAGGTGTTTGCAATTAGAATAATTATGGTTCACCTGTGTAGAGCATGTTGTAGAGTAGAGCATACTATGGTGCACGCACGGGTTGCTATGCCTTAAATATAATTGTTTTTAATCCGCTCTAATGGAGGCGTGTATTACTTATTTGCTGTAAAGCTTATGTGTATAAATACTACACATTTGTATACATTCTGCATTTTGACAAATGTCCACGCAAGGACAGAAACCTTGATCCGTGTTTTATATCACCCTCTATGGTGCCTATTCACAAAGAAGTGATTTATTCAGTGCTTTGTGTTCGACAATGCATTTTTTTATCGTGCTATAAGAAATGAAGCGAAAAGCGGGATTCACTATGACGTGAAGGCCATTTTTATAAGTCCGATAAAAAAATGCACTATCGTGCGACCTGTTTTTTGTATCAGTGTTATCGTGCTATAAATTCTATAGCGCAATAGCTGATAGAAAAAAATGCATCCTGTAAAAGCTGCATGGAGACGCTACTTTTGAGAGCGGCGATCATCACGCTGCTGGCTACTCCCCATTTTATGAATTTTGCTGTCACAGGTAATCGAGGCTTTCTGAATACCGTGATAGCAACGCTAAAAAAAATGGCGATTTAAATGGCCCGGCAATTTGTTTTATGAATGCTTATAGCATAGGCACCTATGTATTTTTGTTCTGACCCGCTGTTGCAATGTGAAGATTGATCTAGAGGAAAACAATTCAGACCTCCAATTTTCATTTATACTAAAATAAATTTAAAGACTGCAGATAAAATAATAGTATTCTTTATTTTAAATAATCGTCACAAACAGCACACCAGTGAGCATGTGACATGGGTTTGTGACAAGTGGTAATACACATACCATAGCTATCTAGATTACTCACTTTTCTCCCCTACAGGCTCTCTCAAATGAGTAATATCTCCCCTGTCATAAATGGTCATCAATAAAACCTTAAGTCGCTACCACAACCAAAAATACAGTAGTTCCAGACCTTACCTACAGATTTTTTGGTCCCTGTTTACTAGCAAAAATATGTAAATATGTAACACACTGAAACCTATTGTAGCAAAAGTGTCAGAAATAGGCCCAAAGACAATTAGATTTTAGATTAATATTAAAAAAAAGTAGTACAGTGCTAAGTTACAGAAAAGTAAGTTACCAGAAACATACTGTACAATATATGCAGACAATTTCATAAAATTACTGGGTAAAAACAAGAACATCAAAATTAGTTACTATACAACAATATCAGATTCCTCCAAAGATTGCTTGGAATTGAAAATAAAAGAATCCACGTGTGTAATTGGCGTAACACAAGGCTTCACTCATTATTTTAGGAAAAACTGTCTGCCAGAGACTTTTTATTATTGTGTAGTGTCACGATGACAACAACTTTTATCAACACATTTATATTTCTGGGTACTTGATTGAACAGAACAAGTTGCAAAATAAATTGTGATTTATTTCCTTAATAGACAAACACACGACATCTGCAGAATACACTGAAAACAACACTCACTGGGATAAGGGAACAAAATAAATTGTCCTTGGAACGAAAGAAATTGTCCTTTGCTTGCAAGCGCCAGAAATGCTACCTTGGTTTTAAAAGTCCTGTGGTTATGTTGTTGTTAACCCTTCACTCCTGGACAGGTTGCTGCTGTGTTGGAACAAAGTCTTGCATCTTTACATCATGGATTAAAATTCAGGAATCACACTGGGGAAACCTGGGGAGCCACAGTTATAGACTGCCCAAAGCTATCTTTAACATGTGGATCCAATACCCTCGTGGGAACAAAAAAAACCACGAATAGCCAAGTTACCCACAGTTCATAAGACCGGTCAAAAGGGCTGTCTGGTGGGCAGGGCGCATGGGTCAGGTTGACGCCCATGCCACTTAGCATACCTGGGCTACACCCATAACTTGGTGCCGCCCAGTCTGATTTTTAACCAATAAATGTCAATAGACTGGCATCTGTGATACCTCAGAATGCCGGCCATGTATAACTTATGGGTATTTGGGTTTTTTCATAACTGACACCCTTTTAGACAGGGAGACTCTAAATCTGTGAGACCCCTTTTGAGGCTCTCATAAAAATACTTACAGCTCATTGAAATGCTGGTTTCTATACTGCCATCATGTGTCGTTAGAGGGTATGGCGAGCAATGCATTTTGTCTTTTCACATGGCAGCCAGGGAACGGTTTGAAAATGGGGAACAAAAACGTCTGGGACAGGGCAACCACAGTAATGCATAGCAAATCAGGTATTAACCCCTTCCTCCCCATCACACCTCCCCCACTCAAGATGCAGAGACTGCCTGACCACCCCGTCTGGTGGTTGGGCTGACCTGCCAGCTCTTGAAGTTAGTAAGTCCTGAGGGCTGTCCTGGCAGGACAGGCCATCAGCATTACCATGCTCACTTCCCTTCTTGTGCTGTATGGTGAAGTTCCACTCCTGTAAAGCAAGACTCCAGCGCAAAAGTTTAGCATTTTCCCCCGACACACTATAACCAACTTAAAGGATTGTGGTCAGTTATTACCGTGAAATGTATGCCATACAAATAAGGCTGTAACTTCTTTAGAGCCCACACTATGGCCAGTCCACATCTCTGGGCAGCAGCTTGCGGCTCAGATACACAACTGGGTGTTCATTGCCCTCCTCCCCCACTTGGCTGAGTACAGCCCCAATGCCATAGTCCAAAGCATCAGTCTGCACCAGAAACTTTTTTGCATAGTCTGGAGCAGCAAATATAGGAGCACTGGCTAGTGCAGTCTTTAATCCCTGAAACGAGACCTCACAGGCAGGATAACATACTACCAGCACAGACTGTCGCTTCTGGGTCAAGTCAGTCAGGGGTTTGGCAATGGCGCTATACTGAGGGACAAACATTTTGTAGTAGCCTGCGGTGCCTAGGAAAGCCATGACTTGCTCCTTGGTTTTGGGAATGGGCCACTGCACTATAGCTTCCACCTTAGCTGGTTCTGGCTTAAGATGGCCGCCACCCACCCTGTACCGTAGGTACAGTACTTTGGCCATCCCTACTAAGCACTTGGTGGGTTTCAACGTGAGTCCCGCTTCCCTAATCCTGGCTAGCACCGTAGCTACATGCACTAAGTGTGAGTCACACGAATTACTAAAACAGCAATGGCGTCCAAGTATGCCCTTGCAAACCCTTGCATACCCTCCAGCAAGCAATTGACCAGGTGTTGGAAGGTAGCCAGTGCATTTTCCATCCCGAATGGTATCACTAGAAATTCATAGAAGCCCCTTGGGGTAGTAAATGCAGACTTCTCTCTAGCCTCCTGGGTCAAAGGTATCTGCCAGTACCCTTTACTGAGATCCATAGTCGTCAGATACCTTGCCCCCGTGAGTTCATCTAACAACTCATCCATGCTGGGCATGGGGTAGGCATCTGACACCGTGCCCGCATTGAGCTGCCGGTAGTTCACACAGAACCGGGTGGTTCCGTCCTTCATAGGCACCAGGACTACCGGACAAGCCCAAGGGCTCTGGGACAGTACAATTACCCCTAGGGCCAGCATTTCTTCTACCTCCCTCTCTATACTGCCCTTTACCTCTGCTGACACTCTATAAGTGTGCTTATGCAGAGGTCTCAGATCCCCTGTCAGCACTGGGTGATCTGCAATGTGTGTCTTCCCTGGATTGTCTGAGAACAGAGCCCTATACTTCTCTAGCATAGCCCTGGCTTCTGCTCTCTGCCTGACACTCAGCTGAACCCCTATCTCCACCTGCTCTATGGTACCTCCCTGCCTAGCCTCCCCCAGGAGATCAGGCAAAGCATTACTCGCCAGATCCCCCATCGGTGGGCTGCAAATGGCCAGCACCGACGCCACACTCAGTGCTATGTACTCCTTCAGCATGTTGATGTGATAAGTTTTATTTCTCCCTGTCACAGTATCTACCTGTACAACATAGTTGCACTCGTTCATCTTTCGCAGTACCGGATACGGTCCCAACCAGGCAGCCATTAATTTGTTCTCCCGAATAGGCTTGAGAACAAGTACCTGCTGTCCTGGGATGAACTCTCTGCTACGGCATTCTGATCATACCAAGTCTTCTGCTTGGTCTGAGCAGCCCTAAGGTTGTCCTGTGCCAACCCCATGAGCATCTCTAACCGGTCTCTGAGATCTATCACATACTGAAGCACAGAAGCATCAGTAGTTGTAGTCCCCCTTCCCATCCCTCACGGAATAGGTCCAGAGGTCCCCGTACCCTGCGACCATATAGCAGCTCAAAGGGAGAGAAGCCTGTAGATTATTGCGGTACCTCTTGGTATGCAAACATCAAGTGCTGCAGGTGAATCTCCCAGTCTTTTCCCTCTGCCTCTATAAATGTTCGTAGCATCTGCTTCAGGGTACCATTGAACCTCTCACATAGTCTGTTGGTTTGGGGGTGGTAAGGGGTCGTGCATTGGTGCTTCACCCCGCACGCATCCCAGAGACACTGGAGCAATTCACTCATGAACTGCGACCCCTGATCGGTTAGGATTTCACTCGGGAAACCTACCCTAGAAAAAATGGATAACAGAGCTTTAGCTACTGCCCTAGCATCAATACTGGAAAGTGCCTCAGGGTACCGGGTGGTAAAATCCACCACCGTGAGAATGTAACCCTTTCCTGACCAGGTGGGAACCATGAGGGGTCCCACGAGGTCCATAGCTACCCGCTGAAAGTGTTCCCCTATTACCGGTAACGGGTTCAGAGGGTGCCTTCACATCGGTCACCCGCCTTACCTACTCGCTGGCAGGCGTCACAGGATGGGCAGAACTCTGCCGCCTCACTGGATGCCCCCGGCCAGTAGTAACACTGCAACAGCCAGGCTCGCGTCCTAACGACCCCCTGATGCCCCGCTAGTGGAATGGAGTGGGCAACCCGCAACAACTGCTGCCTATACTCCCGGGGTACCACTAGCTGTCTCTTCCCCGTCCATACCTCATCTAACCCGGTGGTCCCATGCTCTCTATATAGGAGCCCGCGGTGCCACACAAAGTAATCAGATGCCTTACTTAGCTTAGACTCGGACGCCCGCAGTCTCATGCCCTCCAAGCTGGGATCAGATCACACCGCATCCCTAAACTGGGCACCTAACTCTGGCCACCCCCCGGTCACATCTGAGTCAGGGGGACAGGGAACAGGTACAGGGAACAGTAAGTCAGTGTCAGAAAGTGACTGAGTCTGGGTTACCTGTCTGGTCTCTATAGAGACTACTGGAACTGTAGGTCCCAAATGCAGGGGTACAGGGGCTGGTTCTGCTGCGATCCTTGTTGACTGGCTCCTGGTGATCGCTGCAACAGGCACCAGCTCAGTGGTAAAAACACAGGTAACATGTCCTAGGTCGTTACCCAGCAAGACCTCGGCATCTAACTCAGGCAAAACCCCAACCTCCCTCATGCCACGTCCGGCACCCCAGTCCAAAAAGACCCGGGTTACCTGGAGTGACCACGGTCCTCTGTCTGGCATGGTCACTTGTATCCCGGGGCCTGGGAGCAAATCCTCTGGCCACACCATATCAGGGCGAACCAGAGTCACGGTGGCACCGGAGTCTAGCAAGCCGTCCACCTGCCGGTCTCCGATGGTCACCTTCCGCAGATGCTTCTGCCGGACATCGTTGGGTTGCATCCCGACTGGAGCAACCTGATTTCCCCGGCTCTCCGCTGCTGGTCCCGAGGTGGCAAGTGCAGTCTCTACGCTGGGCATCCCACTGTGGACTGGTTCCACGGCTGTACTTGGCTCCTCTGTGTGTGCCAGTCGCACACGGGCGACCGGCCTCGCAGCTGGTGAGCGTTGCCCCTGATGGGGTCCTTTGGACCGGTCCCAGTCCGGACAATCTGGCATGAGATGTCCAACTTTATTGCAGGAATAACACCGCCTCTCATGCTTGAACTCTGCAGCCTTGGGTGTGTTGTTTGCTGCCGCAGGCTGGTATGTCCACGGAGGGGTAGTCTTAGCGCACTTGGCCACACGGCCCGCTCCTTTGGGTGCTACAGGGTCCTTCATTGCAACTCGGCTGGCCACATACTCATCTGCCATTTTTGCTGCATCCTCATAGGTCTGAGGTTTATGGTCATAGACCCATCCCCTCACATCTGTGGGAAGCTGCTGCAGCATCTGCTCTTGAAAGAATAAGTCCAGCAGGGTATGGAATTTTGTAACCCCATTCCCCTCCACACACTGAGTCCCGTGCAAAGCCATCCTACCGGCACAGGTGCTGTATGACTCTCCGGGGAGTACTACCCCCATCCGGAACATGCCCCTGTAAGATTCTGGGGTCAGGGTATACTGGGTTAGCAGCTTGCTTTTCACATGACCGTAGTCATTGGTATCCACTCGTGGAATACGCATCACAGTCCGTTTGGCTTTGCCAGATAACAGTGGTTGCAGTCTGACCATTCAGTCCCTCCTTGGAATTCGGAACCGGGAACACTGCGTCTCGAAGTCATTCAGGAATGTATCGAGGTCATCTGTGCCATCCACGAACTTGCTGAAGCTGTGATGATCCACCCGGGAAAGACCTTGTTCCCCGTTTTCAAGGTAGGAGTTTTGGGTTGTTCCGAGCACTGCTGTCAGGAGCTGTACCCGCTCCGCAGTGCTAACATCCGTTCCCCATGTAGCCAGAAGTGCAGTGAGCCCAGGGACGGCACACTCGGCAGCCGCAGCTGCTACCTCATCCGCAACCCCTGGCGCCAAGCCACCGACGACTCGAGGGTCACTAGCACTCTCCTCATGTCCTTGCAGCCCCGAGCTGGAGGGACCTCCTGCACTCCGGGCTGAATAGCGTCTGCCAACACAGCAGCTACGGGGACTTGCCCCCTCATGATGCTCCAAATCCTCCTCCAGTTGTGCCTTCGACCGCCCATCTGTCGGTAAGCCATACCCCGCACATTTCTCCACGCCTTTCTCTCTGGTCCATGACCTGAACCTTCCTGGGCGATCGCTCATGGTGCCTTCGGGGTATGGGTGAAGGGAACAGTGAAGTCTCTCGTGCTCTTTAGAAGTGTGTGTCAGTTGCTAATTGTTTGAGGAGCTCACAAGCTACAAGGTCCTCACTATATTAAAGAGCCCACAGGAAACTGCAATATAGGTTCAATCAGTATCCCACCGCTGACACCAGTTTTTTAAAAGCCTGTCACGATGACACCAACTTATATCAACACATTTATATTTCTGGGTACTTGATTGAGCAGAACAAGTTGCAAAATAAATTGTGATTTATTTCACGAAATCTGCAGAATACACTGAAAACAACACTCACTGGGATAAGGGAACTAAATAAATTGTCCTTGGAACGATAGAAATTGTCCTTTGCTTGCAAGAGCCAGAAATGCAACCTTGGTTTTAAAAGTCCTGTGGTTATGTTGTTATTAACCCCTTCACTCCTGGACTGGTTGCTTCTGTGCTTGAATAAAGTCTTGCATCTTTACATCATGGATTCAATTCAGGAATCACACTGGGGATACCTGGGGAGCCCAAAGCTATCTTTAACATGTGGATCCAATCCCCTCGTGGGAACAAAAACAAACTACGAATAGCCAAGTTACCCACAGTTCATAAGACCGGTCAAAAGGGCTGTCCGGTGGGCAAGGCGCATGGGTCAGGTGGACGCCCATGCCACTTAGCATACCTGGGCTACACCCATAACTTTGCCGCTCAGTCTGATTTTTAACCAATAAATGTCAATAGAATGGCATCTGTGATACCTCAGAATGCCGGCCGTGTATAACTTATGGGTATCTGGGTCTTTTCATAACTGACACCCTTTTAGACAGGGAGACTCTAAATCTGTGAGACCCCTTTTGAGGCTCCAGCATAAAAATACCTATAGCTCATTGAGACTCTTTCGAGGCTCTGTCATAAAAATACCTACAGCTCATTGAGACTCTTTTGAGGCTCTGTCATAAAAATACCTACAGCTCGTTGAAATGCCGGTTTCTATACTTCCATCATGTGTCGGTTAGAGGGTATGGCGAGCAATGCATTTTGTCTTTTCACATGGCAGCCAGGGAATGGCATGTAAATGGGGAACAAAAACATCAGGGACAGGGCAACCACAGTAATGCATAGCAAATCAGGTATTAACCCCTTCCTAGCCGTCACACGTAGCTACAGCAAGAGATACATATGTAAGTCCAGACCAGAGTTTCATTAACATAGGCACTAATACATCTATATTTTATAGCAGGCAAAGGAACGAGGCATGATCATAATTAAACAGCATTTCTTGTTACTGCACGTTTACTTGCTGTTTCAACACTTACACAAATTAGCATTTATTTTTGTAAACCTGGGACAAATTATATTTAAACAGGAGAACATATTTGTTCTATTTACAAGGGCACAATTCTGCCTGGTGGCTTACTGGTTAACATTCTCAGAGGGGGAAAAGAGTGATAACAGGAATCCAGCAAAGAAAGACAGATAAACAAACTGACAGTTAAGCAATTTCTAATTTTAAAACATACTGGACACCTAACAAGCTCCTATTGAACCCCCAAAATGACCACAACATATATATAAGCATATGAGTGTCACAGAGGAGTGCTACTGAGCATGGCAATATATATTTTAAAACCAGAGACAGAACATAAAACACAGTCAAAGCTCAGTTTTTAGCACATCCAGTGAGACTCATACACGGTACAGTGCCTAAATATATATGTATAAATATCTAATAAGTAAAATGGTCTTTTAGTTTGACATTTTTGGCCAAAATTGTAAGCTTACAACAATTTTGGCCAAAAATTTCTAATTTTAAACATATTATTAAAATACATTAAATATGTGGAAACAGGCTCTTACCCATAATCTCCTTCTATACTGAGCAAGAGTCTGAAGTTATATTCTACAATTCCTCCCTTTGAGGTTTACAGCCTCACTGAAACTTCAGCCCTGTATTTCCACTAACGTCTCAATCTCTTCCCTCTCTTCTTTTAATCTAGACTCATACAATTCTTTTAACTGATACTCTGTGCTACGATTTTGTTTCTTGCGGGGTAGTTTCAATTGGGGAAGGAGGGTACACATACAACAGAATAACCTACATTGCAAATATAGAGCAATAATGCAGATCCATATGGCCAAAACACTCAGAAAGAGCTGTTTTAACCAGATTGTCCAGGAGGAAAATATTCCTGCAAGCCAAGAGGTAATGCTCCATTCTTCTTCTGTATGGAGTTGTGCAGCTACATCCTTGATGTGTTTAACAAGATCATGAATGGAATTGTTGTTATCTGGTATATAGGTACAAAACTCTTTCCCTTTATGAGCAGAAGTCGCTCCTTTCTCAGCCAACATATAGTCCAAAGCCATTCTATTTTGTATGGATATTATTTGTCCCATGCTGTATTACAGTATTTGTCCCATACTGTAGCATTGGCAGTGTCATTGCTGATTTGTTAAATCAGGTTGGCAAGGTCCCGTATTTGATTAGCAGTACGCATGATACCATAAGTGGGAAATAAAAAGGAGGTGACCTCTTCAGTACAGGATATAGGCTTGTACTGTACTACACAGAGGGTAGGTCGAAATAATAAGGCAAATGTTCAATTGTAAATGTGCATTTACAGTATTTCAGTAACTGCTCCAAAAATAACTTCTTGCGTAAATTGTATTATGTTTTTTTGCCACCACCAATTAATACACTTTCTTCTAACTGTATCTACAGTAGGTGTTTTGCTATTTGATTTTAAAACAATATTTGTTTGAATAGACTTAAAATAGCTATTGTTTTAAACAGCTTCATATAAAATGAATGAAGCAACTCAGCAGTTCCATCTGACAAGGATGAAAGGCTATTCATTAAAACATCAGAGACAGCGATGATATATTGCACATGTGCAAGCTCTAGTGATGTCACGATCTGCTTCAGAATGTAATCATCTGGAAAGCTTATTGGGTAAAAAAACTGAATAAATAAGACATTTTGACAAAATACATGGGAAAAGTTAAAGGAAGAAATTCACATAAAAGCTGATTTAAAATAATGACTATGTTTCCTTGTTAAAAATAGAATCTGCTGTATTAAAACATTTTTTTTTAACTTTGTTTTTGATGATTTTATTTTACAAGGTAAAGCATCACTGTTTACACATTGTTGTCCAAACATTTTGTCTGCTGTTAGTGACGCAAGTAAAACATTTTTTTATGCAATCTTCTGAAGTGTTAACCACAATTATAGGCTAAAGCAGTAAAATTCCGGGTATTATTGAAAACCCTGCTCTCTGATTGGTTAAAATTCCGGGCATTATCCAATCAGGGGATTGGTCAGAATGTATCAGCCCCGGGTTGACTCTTCCCCCTCCCGAGCTGACAGATTTTCTGAGCAGATTCAGTTGAATTGGGGGGGTGGGGGGGAGGAGGGGGAGGGGAGTATGCAAAGAAGTAGGTTGCTGTCTGCAGTTTCTTTGTTGCTGCTGTTTGTGTGCGAGTTTCTCAGTAGCAGTGTGTGTGTGCTGTGCTGTTGTATATCTGTGTAGAGGTGCTGTGTGTGTGTGTGTGTGTGTGTTTATAGAGCTCCAATGTGTGTGTGTGTGTAGCAGCAGTTTGTGTGTGTAGAGGTGCTGTGTTGTGTGTAGAGGTGCTGTGTATAGAGGTGCAGTGTTGTGTCTGTGTGTGTGTGTGTGTGTGTGTGTGTGCATGTTGTCTGTGTAGAGGTGCTGTGTTGTGTATAGAGGTGCAGTGGTGTGTGTGTGTGTGTGTGTGTGTGTGTGTGTGTGTGTGTGTGTGTGTGTGTGTGTGTGTGTGTGTGTGTGTGTGTGTGTGTGTGTGTGTGTGTGTGTGTGTGTGTTTGTGTGTGTGTGTGTAGGTGCTGTGTTGTGCTGTGTTGTGTGTAGAGGTGGGGGGATAGTGCAAAGTTTAGTGTGGCTGTATGCGATTTATGTCTTAAGGTATTAAATGGTCCCTGAATGTTTGTGATGTATGTGTGTGTGTGTGTGTGTGTATGTGTATGTGTGTGTGTGTGTATGTATGTGTGTGTATGTGTGGAAATATACATTTATAAAGCGCCCACAGTGCAAACAGGGCTTTACAAAAGGTGTATGTGGGAGTGTATGCCAATGGTGTGGGTAGGTGTAGTAATGTAAGAGGGTGTTGCATTACTATTAATGTGTGTAGATACTATGTGGTCCCTATTGGTATATAGGGATATAATTATATTGTGCATATGTATGTGTAAGAGCTGTGTGCGCATTCATATAGCGCAGTATGTATAGACATGGCCTTTAGCAATCATGGGAAGAGAGTTCTCTTGTGTCAGGGTAGTGAATCATGAAGCTGTGGTCTCAGTTTAGGCAACTGCTAAGTATCCCGAACAGTTACATACATTTGTATTCATGCAATCGTCTATCTTTCGGTGTTCTAAGATTTCCTTTGAGTATGGCCACCTTCAGATCGTTCATCTTATGGCCAGATTCAGATAAATGTTCGCGACAGGACTGTCTCTTGTTCCGCGTGTGATGCTGTGGCGATGCAGATTCATTCTCTTGTTTAGCCCCTGACCCGTCTCGCTTATGAAGTAGCAGCCCCCTGGGCATTTTATGCACATGATGAGGTACACAACATTGTTGGAGGAACAGGTGAACCTTCCTCTGATTTTGTACTCCAGATTCCTGTGTGGTATTTGTATTGTGCCCGCTGTGTGGAGCATTTTGCAGGTTTTGCATCTTGCGTCCTGGCATCGTCTTGTCCCGCTTTCAGTTGTACTGTTGAATACTTTACTCCTCACCATAATTTTCTTGAGATTATGAAGTTGTCTGTATGATAATAAGGGTGTTTCAGGGAAGACCTGTTGCAGTCTTGAATCTTCATTGTGAATGGGTTGTAGTTCCCTGGCAATCTTGCGTAGGGCTTCTAGGTGTGGGTTATATGTGACCACTAAAGGTACCCTGTCGTTTGTCTCTGTCTGTATTCAAGGAGATCACTTCTTGGTATTCTGGTGACTTTGTGAATTTGCTGGTCTACAATTCTGTGGTTAAATCCACAGTTTATGAAATCCGATCTCAAGGCTGTAATCTGCTGTCCTCTGTCTGCTGTGTTGGAGCATATCCGGTTTTATTGTATGACTTGACTGTAGATGGTTGCTAAGTGTGTGTGGGTTGAAAGCTGTTGTCCCTCAAATAGCTGGCTCTGTCTGTAGGTTTGTAGTATACAGGAGTCGTTCTTTATAGTAATGGTGGTGTCTAGGAAATATTCTTAGTCCGGGCAATTGGTGAGTTTGAGGTTGATGGTCGGGTGGAATGAATTGAAGTTCTCATGGAACTGTATGAGGTCCTGTTCACTTGACGTCCAAATTATGAGGAAGTCATTGATGTACCGAAGGTATGTAAGGAGTTTCTAGTGACAGGTGGAAACAAAGTCACTTTCCAGTTTTGTGCAGAACAGATTGGCATACTGTGGTGCCATACGAGTGCCCATAGCGGTCCCAGTTGTCTGGATGTGAAGTAGTCTGGATGTGTCTGAATGTGAAGTAGCTAAGGGTCAGAATAAATTTGATGCATTTAGTCACTGTCTGTGAGTGGCTCCTGCAGTCCCAGGAAGTATCTGCAGGCTGAAATCGCATCTTTTGGGGGGGATGTTTGTGTAAAGTGATTCTACATCCATGGTTGCTAGTAGTGTTCCTGTTGGGAGGGGACCAATGGCATTAAGTTTGTTTAGCAGGTCAGTGGTGTCCTGGATATAGCTGGGTCTGGTCCTGACAAGTGGTTTTAGAATGCCTTCCACCCAGACAAAAATATTCTCAGTCAGTGTGCTAGTGTCAAGAATCGGCGTTCTCGGCGCTCCCCACACAGAGCACTCACTTCCCTCGGCGATTCCCCTGCTCAGCGCCGGGCGCGCCCACGCCCTCTCGCGCGCACACCTGCACCATCCACTGGCTCGGTCCACACGCGTACACGCGTTAAAGAGCGCGCTCATTCTGCACACTCTTCTTCCCGTCCCCCGGACCTCAGGCTCTGCCCCCGCAAGCCGCGGGGGCATACTCAGGTTACCAACAAGTCTCACCTGGCCTGTTATGCCTGCACCAATCTGCAGTGTCTCCCTGTATCTCTTCCTGTCCTGCCTCCGTTCCAAATTGGACCTTCCTGCTTTATCTAGCTCCTCTCTGCTCTCAGTCTTTGCTCGACATAGTCTCTGCATGGAAGTACTTAAGAATTCTGTTAATGTTTTCACAGGTTCTCACACGGCTCGTACGACTACCCTCTCTGGCTCTCGATCTCGGCACTCCTTGGACAATGCTCACTCTGATACCCCTCGAACCCGGCTTGGACTACAACCTATCTCCGCTCTCCACTCCTTGACCTCTGCAAGGCATTCTTCACTCTATCTCTACAACCGGTACCGGCAAGTATTGTATACATTACTACACCTGGCCTGGCAACGCTTTATACCACACTCCGGACACGCTCCCTTTGCTGTGGGGGCGTGTATTACCACTTCCCCCTTCAGCTCAGGGGACGGGTCTGGTCTGCGGGCAGCACCGGCGTAACATTATGTCGAGCCCACAAGACGCAGACCAGACTGACATGGCCTCCATGATGACCGTCATGTATCAACAAGTCCAGGCCCTAACGGACCAAATGGCTCTTCTCACTCAACAGGTACAGGACATTTCATTTCAGGCCCCACCTGTGGCCGCACCGCCATTGTCGCCAGAACCAGTATCCGCCGCGACCTCGGGCCCGAAGATCCCGACACTTAAACCGAATGCAGGGGATCCGCACGCCTGCCGCGGTTTCCTCAATCAATGCGAGATCCATTTTGAGATGGCTCCGCAGCAGTATTCCACTGGTCGCAAGAAGGTGGCGTATGTGTACAGCCTACTTACAGGAAAAGCGCTGGCATGGGCCTCCCCAATTTGGGAACTACGTCCCGATATCACCCGCGATTACGCGGCCTTTAGACGAGACTTTCGACAGGTCTTCGTTACCCCCGCACGTCAAGAAACTGCCTCTGACTCTTTGCTTGAGCTTTCTCAGGGACGTCGTTCCATGGCCCAGTACGCCTTGGAGTTCAGGACCATAGCAGCTGAGACACGATAGGACCAGGAGGCTTTGGTCTCAGTCTTCTGGCGGGGCTTAACGGATTCCGTGAAGGACGAGCTCGCCTCACAACCCAGGCCAGGGCTTCTGGAAGAACTCATCTCCCAAGCCAATCGAGTGGATCAGCGCCTTCAGGTACGCCGCGTCCAGCGCCAGCTTCCCCGATTTATGCCCTTCCATGCTCCTTCTCCCAGATTCTCTCCAACTACAGGACCTGCCGTCTCCCCGCTACCCGCTCTGGAGGCTCCTGAGCCGATGCAACTTGGAGTCCAGCGTTCAAGGACACCGATACAGCAATAGAAGCTCACCAAGCCGGTGGATTATGTTATTACTGCGGATCTTTCGAGCATCTGGTCTGTGAATGTCCACTTCGCCCGGGAAACGACCAAACCCAGTGAGTACGAAGGGGCACTCCCTGGGTTCTAAATCTCCTTGTCCCCTTTCCAGGAAAGAACTTCCCAGAAGATTGACCTTTCCCATTTCTCTCTCGGGTCCTATCTTCTGCACCTCCACTGCGGCATTTATCGACTCCGGCGCGGGAGGAAATTTCATGGACCAAACCTTCTCTAAACAGAACCAGATTCCACTCGTTAGGAAGAAGTCTCCCGTTGCCTTGGTCGGGATCGACGACCGTCCGCTCACCCCGGCATACATTTCCTTGGAGACTTGTCCCATCACCCTTTCCTCTCATTCCCACAAGGAGACCTTGGCCTTTGATGTAATCCACGCTCCCGGAACTCCAGTCACTCTCGGCTTACCTTGGTTGCAGAAGCACAATCCTCTCATCAACTGGACATCCCAAGTTCCTATTACTTGGAGGTCAAAGTCAGAGAAGCCATCTCCACCAGCCATACTTCCACCTCGACTGCTGGCCAATACCTCTGTTCCTGAGGTTATTCTGCCTTCTGTTTACCACCAATTCCGGGACATTTTCAATAAGGTACAGTCAGACCTTTTGCTGCCACACAGGACTTACGATTGTCTGATCGATCTGGTTCTAGGTTACTCCCTACCGAAGTCCAAGACCTACCCCTTGTCATTACCAGAATCTCATGCTATGGATGAATATATCCAGGAGAATCTCAAGAAAGGCTTAATTCGTCACTCCAATTCCCCAGCAGGGGCTGGGTTTTTCTTCATCAAGAAAAAGGACGGGTCGTTGAGGCCTTGCATCGATTACAGGGGTTTGAACCGCATAACTGTTAAAAATCGTTACCCCCTCCCCCTTATTACCGAACTGTTCGATAAATTACAGGGGGCCAAGATTTTTTCCAAGTTGGATCTACGTGGTGCCTATAACCTGGTGCGCATCAGGAAGGGGGATGAATGGAAGACGGCCTTCAACACGCGTAGCGGACACTACGAGTATCTGGTAATGCCCTTCGGCTTATGTAATGCTCCCGCTGTCTTCCAGGATTTCATCAACGACGTCTTTCGTAAGGTACTCAATATTTTTGTTATAGTATACTTGGATGATATCCTGATTTTTTCCAAAGATCTCCAGGACCATATACGCCATACCTCCTACGTCCTTTCCCGTCTCCGTGAAAACCATTTGTACACCAAACTGGAGAAGTGCACCTTTCATCAGACCTCTACTCCATTCCTGGGGTACATCATTTCCGATGAGGGTTTTATGATGGATGCCGGTAAACTTCAAGCAGTCACTGAATGGCCAAGACCCAATTCTCTCAAGGCCATACAATGTTTTTTAGGGTTCGCTAATTACTATCGTAAGTTTATATGGAGTTTTTCTACCATTGTGGCACCTCTCACTGCGCTTACCAAAAAAGGAGCTGATCCTTCTGCTTGGTCATATGAGGCCATCTCCGCCTACGAGACACTCAAGGAAGCTTTTATATCCGCACCTATTCTCCGTCATCCCAACATTGAACTTCCCTTCGTCCTGGAGGTCGACGCTTCTGATTGTGGTGCTGGAGCCGTTCTTTCTCAGAGACCCACGCCTCAAGATAAGTTACATCCCTGTGCATATTTTTCCAAGAAATTCTCATCTGCCGAGAGGAACTATGACGTGGGTAACAGGGAACTTCTGGCCGTGAAGATGGCTCTTGAAGAGTGGAGACACCTGCTGGAGGGGTCGAAAGAGCCGTTTACTATTCTCACGGACCACAAGAACCTTCTTTACATAGAAAACGCTCGAAGCCTTGGTCCACGACAGGCTCGTTGGACTCTTTTTTTTTCTCGATTCGATTTTCACCTTTCCTATATCCCCGGGACCAAGAACGTAAAGGCAGACGCACTCTCCCGAATACATTCTTCTGAAGAGAGGCCAGAGGAACCTTTGGAGACCATCCTTCCACAAGAGAGGATTCTCGCCACGTCTACTTTCAAGAATCTCGACAAGATTTTGCACTCCCAGAGACGCATTCCCAAGGACTTGGTCGTTCCCAACAACAAACTCTTCGTACCTTCCAAATTTGTTCCAGAGGTCCTGTCTTGGGGTCACTCCTCGAAATCGTCAGAATTTCTGGTGGCCAAGGATGTCTCAAGATATTCTAGAGTTTACCCGCGCCTGTCCCACGTGCGCTCAAAGCAAGACTCTCCGTTAAAAGCCTCAGGGTTTTCTGTTACCTCTTCCAGTTCCCGACCGCCCCTGGTCCCACATTTCGATGGACTTCATCGTGGAGTTGCCCAGGTCCAGAGGAATGAACACGATCTTTGTGGTCGTGGACAAGTTCTCTAAGATGTCCCATTTTATTCCACTTAAGGGATTACCCACATCTCCCGCCCTTGCTGACATCTTTACGGAACAGATTTTCCGGATTCATGGGATTACTTCGTCTATTGTTTCTGACAGAGGTTCGCAATTTGTATCCAAATTTTGGAGAACTTTCACCAAGAGATTGGGCATCTCTTCTTCTTTCTCTTCCGCTTATCATCCACAGTCCAATGGACATACAGAGAGAATCAATCAATCCCTGGAGAAATACCTGAGATGTTTCATATCCGATTCCTAGGATGATTGGGCTCAACTCCTTCCTTGGGCAGAGTATGCTGTCAATTCTGCAAAAAATGAAGCCACCCGGGAGTCGCCCTTCTTTATAAATTATGGGTTCCACCCCACCTGCCTACCCATCTCCAACATCCCTTCTGGAGTTCCAGCCGTAGATGCACGCATTTCTGCTCTCCAAACCGCATGGTCTAGGATTCAGTCTACCCTTCTCGACTCCTCCTGCAGATCTAAACTACAGGCCGATCGTCTTCGTCGTTCGGCGCCCAGTTACAAGCCAGGGGATTTGATATGGCTCTCCTCTAAGAATATCCGCCTCAAGGTACCATCTCCAAAATTGGCACCTAAGTTCCTGGGTCCCTTCCCTATTAGTGAACAAATAAATCCTGTGGCATTCCGGCTCCAACTACCACACAGTATGAAGATTCCCAATGTCTTTCATGTGTCCCTCTTAAAACCATTCATCACCAGTCACTTCTTTCCGGATCAGACTCGTAAACCGGACCCCATTACTGTCCAAAATAACGAGGAATACGAAGTTCACTCTCTTTTGGATTCTCGCCTATCTAGGGGCAGCTCCAGTTCTTGGTGGAGTGGAAGGGCTTTGGCCCTGAAGAGAGATCCTGGATACCTTTAAAGGACATTCATACCCCGGCCCTTCTTAAGTCCTTCAGGAAAAAGTTTCCAGAGAAACCGTTCATGGACCGTCCTGAGGCCGTTCCTGAAGAGGGGGCTACTGTCAGGAATCGGTGTTCTCCGTGCTCCCCAAACAGAGCACTCACTTCCCTCTGCTATTCCCCTGCTCAGCGCCGGGCGTGCCCACGCCCTCCCGTGCGCACACCTGCACCATCCACTGGCTCGGTCCACACGCGTTAAAGAGCGCACTCATTCTGCACACTTTTCTTCCCGTCCCCCGGACCTCAGGCTCCGCCCCCACAAGCCGCACGGGCATACTCAGGTTACCAACAAGTCTTACCTGGCCTGTTATGCCTGCACCAATCTGCAGTGTCTCCACCAATCTGCAGTGTCTCCCTGTAGCTCTTCCTGTCCCGCCTCCGTTCCTAATTGGACCTTCCTGTTTTATCTAGCTCCTCTCTGCTCTCAGTCTTTGCTCGACATAGTCTCTGCATGGAAGTACGTCAGGATTCTCTTAGTGTTTTCACAGGTTCTCACATGGCTCGTACGACTACCCCCTCTGGCTCTCGATCTCGGCACTCCTTGGACAATGCTCACTCTGATACCCCTCAAACCCGGCTTGGAATACAACCTATCTCCGCTCTCCACTCCTTGACCTCGGCAAGGCATTCTTCACTCTATCTCTACAACCAGTACTGGCAAGTATTGTCTACATTACTACACCTGGCCTGGCAACGCTTTGTACCACACTCCGGACACGCTCCCTTTTTGCTGCGGGTGAGTGTATTACCACTTCCCCCTTCAGCTCAAGGGACCAGACTGGTCTGCGGGCAGCACCGGCGTAACAGCTAGATCCATACCATGGGCCCCCCCAACCCCAACACATACAGTACAGTAGGGAAAAATTACTATTAGCCCTATATTGATAATAGTGCATTTGCCCATTAGAAAGAAAATCAGCCAGCATAAAGTTAGTAAAAGTTCTACTTACCCCTGAAAAGATGAAGGCCATCCTCATCTTCCTCCCTGTCCTCTCAGTCCTCCATTGGCAGCAACATTATTATACTAATAATAATAATAATTAAAAAACTAATGGCTATTAACCCCTTGATCACCTTAGTGGTTAGTAACCGCTATAGTAATTAAGGGGTTAACCCCCTCCCCTGCTACTCACCCGGGAGCCCCTATGTCTGTTGAAACATTGCAATGCCATGATTAAAAGAAATCTAAGGACCTCCAAAAAGCAATTATTGATGCTCATCAGTCTGGAATGTGTTACAAAACCATTTCTAAGGATTTTGGGCTTCAACATTCCACTGTCAGACAGATACAGTAGTCTGTAAATTGAGAAACTTCAAGACCACAGTCACGCAGAAGTAATCGTCCTACCAAAATCTCTCCAAGAACAAATCAGCAAATCATCCAAGTCACAAAAAAACAAGAGTAACATCCAAAGATCTGCAGGCCACTTATGCCTTGACTAATATGTGTGTTCATGACTTAACTGCGTTTTAACTTGTTTATTAATGACCTTGAGGTTGGCATCGAGAGCAAAGTCTCCATCTTTGCTGATGACTTGGAGAGACTGGAAACTTGGGCAGGTAAATGACAGGTGAGGTTTAATACAGATACATGTAACGTTATGCATTTGGGAAACAAGAATAAACAGGCGATTTACAAATTAAATGGGGATAAATTGGGGAATCTTTGATGGAGAAGGATTTAGGAGTGCTTGTAGATAGCAGGCTTGGCAATAGTGCCCAAAGTCATGCAGTAGCTACAATGGCAAACAAGATATTATCTTGCATTAAATGGGCAATGCATGAAAGGGAAGTAAACATAATCATGCCCCTTTATAAAGCATTAGTAAGACCACACCTTGAATATGGAGTACAATTTTGGGGACCACTCTTTAGAAAAGACATTATGGAACTAGAGAGAGTGCAGAGAAGAGCGACAAAATTAATAAAGGGGATTGGACAATCTAATTTATTAGTAGAGGCAAGCTAAATTAGATTTATTTACATTAGAAAAGAGGCGTCTCAGAGGGGATATGATAACTATATACAAATATATTCGGGAACAGTACAAGGAGCTTTCAAAATAACTATTTATCCCAAGGACAGTACAAAGGACTCAGGTCATCCCTTAAGGTTGGAGGAAAGGAGATTTCACCAGCAACAAAGGAAAGGGTTCTTTACAGTAAGGGCAATTAAAATGTGGAATTCATTACCTATGGAGACTGTGATGGCAGATACAATAGATTTGTTAAAAAAAAAAGGTTGGACATCTTTTTAGAAAGGAAAGGTATGCAGGGCTATACCAAATAAGTAAACATGAGAAGGATCTTTATCCAGGGAGTAATCTGATTGCCAATTCTTGAAGTCACAAAGGAATTAATTTTTCCCCTTATGTGATATCATTGGATGATTTGCCATTTGCCTTCCTCTGGATCAAAAAGTAAGTACAGCTGAACCCCGTTATAACGCGGTGCTCGGAGTCCACATAATCAAACCGCGTTATAACCGGTATCGCGTTAACCGGGATCGCGAAATGGCCACCGTGCGAGGAATTACCCTCGCGGCGGCCATTTCCCTTAAAAAATAAACAAACTTTGAGATGCTATTAAATCGGGAGCCACACTCAGACCGCGTTATTTGCTGATCCGCGTTGTAGTGCATCGCGCTATAACGGGGTTGAACTGTATAGATATTGGATAAAGTATCTGTTGTCTAAATTGAGCATAGGTTGAACTTGATTCTATGTAACTATCAGAAAAAGACAACAAGAATGGTGTTCATGGAAGATTAGCCATGAGGAAACCACTACTCTCTAAAAAGAACATTGCTTCCCGTCTAAAGTTCGCCAAAGAGCACGTAGATATCCACAATGTTCTCTGGACAGAAGGTAGTACTTTTTGGCCTCAATGAGAAATGTTATGTTTGGCGAAAACCAAACACTGTGTTTGAACAGAAGATCCTAATCCCAACCGTCAAGCACAATGGTGGTAGTGTGACGGTTTGGGGCGGCTTTTCTGCCTCGGGACCTGGCTTGCCATAATTGACACAACCATGAATTGTGCATTGTATCAGAAGATTCTAGATTAGAATGTCAGGCCATATGTCTGTGAGCTGAAGCTGAAGAAAAAGTGGAGTATGGTGCAAGACAATGATAAGAAACATAAAAGCCGATCTACAAAAGAATGGTCACGGAAGAAGAAACTGTGCGTTTTAGAATGGCCTAGTCTGGACCTAAACCCCATAGAAATGTTGTTGCAGGACTTGAAGCGAGCTTTCCATGCAAGGAAGCCCTCAAATGCCACTGAGTTGAAGCAGTTCTGTAAGGAGGAATGGGACAAAATTCCTCAAAACTGATGGGAGGTACTGACCAGCAGTTATAGGAAATGCTTAGTTGAAGTTATTGCAGCTAAAGGGGTACTGAATCTAAAGTTTCAAATACTTGTAACCCTTTGTGTCTGCAAGCAACACAGGACATTGCCCCTTAACTGGTATGCTCTCTATTAGACATGTGACTGATCCTGCAGTTAAGAGAGTCACAGTACTGATTTATACGAAACATGTAATGTTCCAAGTTATAGATATACATATATAAAGCCTGTAATAAGTCATTACAGTTGTGTTGTGTCCAGTTGCTCCAGCCTCAGACCACATGTATCACACACTATAAGAGGTAAAGAATAACCCATAGGCCCCCACCTCAGTGACAGGCCATATAGCCTGGGGACAAATAAAGAGGAGATACAGTACATACTTTATCACACATGGATAGTGAATGTTAAATAATTTGTGGATAAATAAATGTTGCAAAAGTATTATGTTTTTGTTATTTGTTTGATCATGTTATCTTGGTCTATTATTAGGACTTAGATTAAGATTTTAGGTTTGAAATATGTGAAATATGTGAAAATCCTAAGGGGTTCACAAACTTTTTTGTCACTGTATTCATGGTACTCCAGACTGGACTAGCAAAGCCCCAAGCATTGTTTGAGCTATTGAAAATGAGTGGAAGGTTAAATAAACACATTCTTTCAATGCTTGTTTCATTTCATGGATGTTACTATTTTATAATATAGCATCCAATTATAACTGTTTTAGGCTACAAAGCAAAATAACAAAAAACAGTTTAAGAATACTGTACAAGTGAGAAAGATTGTTCATATCATTCTAAAATATGGTTCTTACAAATGAAGTTACGGTATGTGATATGATTTGAGATCATACATATTTGCATGCATACATATTTACATAGCTGACTGAAATATAATGTAAGTAGTGTAATGGGTGCAAATGATATTTAGCTTGACTATCAATAGTAGGTACTGTATTCAATTCTAAAAAAAAGAAAGACATTTTAAAAGTCCTATGTAAATGGAAAAAAATGTTAATAATTTGACATAATAAAAAGGTGTGGTGTTGTAATGAGACCAAAGGTTTGAATGATCACATTTGTAGAGATTTGCTTGAATCGCCCATTGTGGAAATACTGCAAAATGCACATGACTTATTTACATAATAATATCTATGTGATTTTAATTAACAGTTGATACAGTCATTAAATTTAAATCTATAATACAATTAAAAAAATACAATCTAATGGCCCCTAACACCTTAATCCCCTTAGTGATTAATAACCACTATAGTAATTAAGGGGTTAACCCACCCTCCCCCACTACCCACCCGGGAGGCCAAACTACCTACCCCGGGGCCACTATTCCCACAATTTACCCATTGATTGGCACAGTGGTACATCATAACCATATAATATGTACATGATAAGACACTATAGCAGTCAATGGGCAACCTAACAAAAATCAACAAGCCCAAAAATACACAACAATCAACGAAATACACAAGCACCTAAACACCACAAGAATAGAAGAACTAAAAAGCCTAAACTATAGATCAATAAAATAAATCTAACACCAAAACAGCAAAAGACTAACAATTATGTTATCCTAAAACACAAGAATACAATTAAATACCTAATACACCTAACCAACAGAACAGTACAATAAATTAAACTGTGTACCATGTGAAATGTTCCATTTTTTTTTAAAGGATGTGACATCACTTTAAGGGATGATGTCACATCTTTAAAAAAATCATGGAGCATATCACATGCTAAAGGAACCAATGGGATTGTCTTCAGTTCCATTGGATGTTGTACCATGTGATATCAGCCATGTGGTTTTAAGGATGTGACGTACCTCCCTTGGAGATAACGTCAAATCCTTAATTTTTTTTAAAAGCTGGCCAGATGGTACAGAGCCCAATAGAATTGGACTTGGACCATCTGACAGTAAATATGATGTCACATGCTCTATATACGGCCTGTTCAGTCTCATTATAGCTGAAGATGCCAATGAGTCAACATCCGTTTTGGATTTAACATGTGGATTGGATTACAAATGAAAGAAGATGGAAGAAAAGAAGAAAATAATTACAGAAGAAGATGGAAGAAGATGAAAGAAGATGGAAGAAAGAAGATTTTTTTTAACCTGATGCTGATCATCACGGAGGATGGCAGCGGATTGCATAGGATGATGTTGCAGGTCTAGAGCCTCCTGATACGCCGGGATTCGGGGGGTGAAGACTTCTAAGGGTAAGACAAATATTGAATGTATGTCATTTTCTTTTTTCAGGTTTTTTTATTGTATTTTTTTCTTTTTAGGGTTTTGCTTGCCCATTGACTGCCAATGTATTAATCTGTGCCCCTTTAGGGTACAGATAAATACAGTGACAGACAATGCATTTTTTTGGCAAATGCTTGTTTTGAATTGATTGTTATTTTTTCTATTTATGTTTATTGTTTTGACAAAATTGTTATGTATTTGTGGGACTTGTTTTTATTACATTTTAGGATTGGTGAGGGGTTTAATTAATTTAATTGTTTTGTTGGTTTGCTGTTTAATTTATTTACATGTTTTGTTGGTTAGCTATTTATTTAATTGTATTCTTGTGTTTTGATGTTAGATTAATTTTATTTATGTGTCGTTTTGGCTTTTTAGTTCTTTGATTCTTGTGGTGTTTAGGTACTTGTGTATTTCGTTGATTGTTGTGTATTTTTGGGCTTGTTGATTTTTTTAGGTTGCCTATTAACTACTATAGTGACTCATCATGCCCATATTATATGGGTATGATGTCCCACTGTGCCAATCAATTGGTAGAGGGTGGGTATAGTTTCCTCAGGGTGGGTGGTTTGGCCTCCCGGTTGGGTAGCGGGGGAGGGTGAGTAAACCCCTTAATTACTATAGTGGTTATTAACCGGTAAGGTGATAAAGGGGTTAATGGCATTAGATTATATTTATTGTACTCTTGATGCCAACGAAGGACATGCACATGGAGAATGGTGATGAGGATGCCCTTCATCATGGCAGGGATAAATAGAAGTTTTATTTACTTCATGCTGGCTAATGTTTGATTTTGATTGGTGCAATTGATCTATTATCCATATCTGGACAATAGTAATTTTGCTCATTACTATACTGTATGTGCTAGAAGGCGGGGGTGGGGGAGGGTTGTTGGGGTTAGAGGAGGTGGGTAGTAGGGTTGTTGTGTTTTTTAATGTTTATTGTGGGTAGCGAGGATGGGTGAAGTTGGCATTTGGCCCTTGGTAAATGTTTATACCTACCGGGTGGTAGTAACCGCTAAAATAATGAAGGGATTAACTCCTTTCTCAACCCCCCCCCCCCCCCCCGCAAAGCCTAAACACCCACCATCTCCCTTCACCCACCCCCGCTACCCATAATAAACTTGGCACTGGTAGTTAACCCCTTCATTGCCTTACCGGTTAGCCGCTAAGGTAATGATGTTGCCTGTAAATGCATTCGGATTGATGCCAGGGGTGTCCGGTGCTGGTATTAATGTGTATCAGCTCCGGGGAACTCGGTATCAATCCGAAGCAGGAAAAATGCATTTTTTTTTAAATCCCTCTCTCGCAGCCCTTCTCACCAGCTTCATGCCAACTTTTTTTGGCAAGAATTTGGGATAAAATCGCAATTCAAAAGCCCAGATGAGATTATCAAGGCTACTAGAATTGCAAGATTTTCCAAAAATTGCGATTTTGGGCTTATCACTGCACACCGCACAGTGTGTTTTGGACAAGCCAAAAATGGCGATTAAATGGTTTCGCCGTGCACTTATTGAGGCTTTCTGAATAGCTATGAGATTTTTTTGTACGATAACTGCTCAAAAGCCTCGTAAGTGGGTTATCGAGGCTATTAGAATATATATCACTGTGTTCTTTTAAATCACAGTCAATATTAAGTATTCTTTCACCTTTTTACCGTGTAAGAATAATCTTATTTGCAATCATAATGTGTTCCCAGACATTAATATTAACAAAGGTAAATTAAATATAGATTGCAATATTAGAATCTGAAATCATTTTTCTGTATTGAGCCGAGTTTTAACTTTCTAAAAAATATATTTATCCCATCTTAGAAAGAGCCATCAAATATAATGTATAAAATGTAATTTAAACATTACATCAGGTTGAAAGAAAAATAATCCCCATGTTCTTCTTTTTATGTGTCCTTACAACATACTTTTAGTCTTATAATACATTATGTATATATATATATATATTGCTAAATGTTATAAGTTTTGCCTTCTGTCACAGAGCATATTTAATAAATTGTAAGCTTGGATGGTAAAATCCAACCTACTCAGTGCATTTGTTTTGTACAAAAGCTCTGTGCATTATAATTTAATTAATGGCAAACTGTAATGTGTGTCCATTATCACAACAGGAACACTCTTTTTACTTTTTTTTTTTTAACCTTTTTTAGAACCAATACAGCTAATATAACATTGCATTTTACCCTGGGCCCATTCTTTATTGAAAATGTCCTCCAGTTGAGTTCTGTTTCGGAGATATACAGTATTCCAGCACAACAATAGTTATTCAAGACAATTAATATTTTGCTAGATGTTTATCAAATTAGAAAGAATTAGAAAGCGTTGTCATTTGTTTTACAAACCATAGAATATGGCTACGTATAAAAAGGCCCATACAAAGGCTTAAGGAAAGTAGGATAGTAGAGCAGGAAGAGGGATGAATGGTGTATCCTTTTTTTCCCATCTAACACATTGGCAGGGAATTTAACTCGGCTCAGATGAATGCCCAAAAGGTTGTTACTTTATACAACTTACAGAGACTATACAGCAACATGCATGAGAACAAAAACATGTTGCGCGGAAATATGAGGAATCATGCTGCTACTATGCCTTTTCTTTGTCCATGTTAAAGAAGACAGCTACAGTAAATTAATGTGGGACAGGATATTAACAGTTCTAAAAAGTCTATGCCTGGGCCTTTATTAAAGGCCTACAGCTGTGTGAAGATGTGGAAGGTATTTACACAACCCTGATAGACATCAGTGTTGGAGATATATGCTTGCCTATCAGCAATAATCAATCAATTGCTTATCTGGATGCCTATACACCCAGTCAACTATGGGCTTAGTAGAAGGTGTCAGTCGACTGTAGTGTAACTAAACGCTCCGATAATAAATCCAAGTAGGTTTTTTCTCAGTTTAGAATTGTATTTCTACACTGAAAGCTTATGATAACAGCACAATGCAATTACTATTATAAAGAAATGTATGAAAACAATCAAACTTACGGTATACGCTATTCTTACTATGGGATTCACATCATATTAGTCACACTTTTATGCCACTCCTCCCCCAGAATATATATTAATATTTTCAATGGTTTATGAGAGTTAGTTCCTGTAACTTTCTGTCAACGCAGCTTTACTGCTACAGAATAATTAGGCTGTTATTATACCGTCTCATTATCAGGCTCAACCCAAATATACTGTATTACCCCTCTTGACTTTGAGTTACTAGATTCCCATCACTGATTCTGCCTTATCTTTGCTGTTTTCACATTGTAGTGTTCCACTGAAGCATATCAGCGCAAACTAGGAAAGAGGCCAGAAGAACTGGAATGTTAAAAGTTGCTCTTTTGCAACTAGAAATAACTCATAATGGGTTACTATCGCTACAATAATAAAGACAAATATAGAGATATATACTGTAGATAAAATATGGTTTGTGTGCTTATTTACCCCCCCCCCCCCCTGTCCCCCTATCCACAATTACTTTTTCAGAGTGTTGTATATGAATGGGTGGCACAGCAAGGTGTGACTTTGGGTGAAGGAGAGCACTGGGTGGTGACAGAATCTGCCTTTTAGCAAAAAACCCTGAAGGAGGATGCCCAGCACTTGCAGAATATCAATAGAATGCTGAAGCCTAAGAGTAGCCTGGAGCCATGGTCATAGCGGTGGAAAGCCAGTGGAATATCTACAAAGATGTGTTGAGGAAGCTACAGTAAAGGAAATTAGGGATATTGGAAAGAGGCATATAACTAATATGGGCAGACTTGAGTAGCAGTCAACTGAATTTAGGAACCATCAGGCAACAAAGGTAACATAAATGGGCATATGCAGTATATACAAACAATGCTTCCTGAGAAGTGCCTGAATATTTATAGACAGAGATCACTTACGGTATAATTGATGAGCCTGCTGTAGCAGGGCAGCCTTAAAACCTGGTTATTTTTTAACCGTTGGAATTGCTTAGACCCAGTTTTTTGGGACCGCTGTGCTCCGTTTTTTCCTTCACTTGGATTTCATAGTCTCTACTGCCCAAACAAGACAAATACAGGCTATGAAAGTTTTTTTTTAGATTTACTGTAGATCACAGCACCTGTGGAATTCAGTATTCTTTAGCAAGTTCTTTTGAGACCCTAAATAACCAGAATACTCAATACGGAAACCAGATGTTCCATTGTATTTGTTGTTCGTTGCGTGTCAGGATGGTAGTCCCTAATTGTCTGAGCTTTAATACATAGATTTTCGTGTATAATTAAATTATATTATATCATATTGTTTCTATAAATGTACTGTTACCTAGATAAATAATGAAAGTACATTCAATATTCAATTTCCTATTCAGTAGATATGTTCATCTAACCCTTCAAAGCATATATTTTTGTATTATTATAGACCACATTTAAACTAAAAGCATGTTCATCTGGAATGATGTCTACATATACTGATGCATATTCTAGTGAATACCATACTGCAAATTATTACTAAAGTAATACAATGATGTTGTGCAAGACTGGTGAAAAAAACGTCGCTGTTGCCCTCAACATTCATTTTTTTTACTCACTGTAATTTACAACCTTTTTAGTTTATGATGCCTAAAGTGGCTCTGCCTTTTGTTTTTATGCACTGCATTCATCGTATTATGCTCTCCTCCTGGTCTAAGTGAAAAAGCAGCATATTTGCTTTGCAACCATCTTTCCATACTTCATACTTTTCTTAATTCTAATATGGTGGTATTACATTGTTTACATAGTAAATGTATGATTTCCTCCTTTAAAATAAGCAATACTAACAAAGGGCATACTCCTTGAGAAAGCACTGTTTAAGTGCTATTTAAGCACTTAAGTGCTATCCCCCTGTTTTGTCCTAATATGTCTTTTGTTTTAACCATGTAGCTTAATAAACTTTTTTTTTATATATATATACGATCCCAGTGAATTGTTGAGTGCCATTTTAGGATTCACAATGTAGTCCATCCTTTGCTACTTTTTTGTATCCCGAGTTCAGATTGGCATGATGCGCGGCAGCCCTTCAGGCTCCGACACACGGGACTCACGTACACCAGGTTTTGGGAAGACGGTGCCACTTTCAGAGCCACCATACTCTGCACCGCGATAACAGAGAATAGAGAACAAGAGCGCTAATTTGGATCGGGGTTTCAGAGGTAATTTACTCTTTCCTCTGTCGTACATACCCCCTACCAGTTGTTCACAGTAAGCTATTTACTGATTCCGCAATTTATCTCTGTCAATTCTTATCTCCCATTTTCTAAACCATTGGATTCAGAAAGTCCCTATTATGCTTCATTTACCTACATACCGAAGCTGCTGCTACGACTCTGATTACACATATGTATAATTCATTACTACATTGTGGGACCTATGCCTGTCCTATCTTTTGTCAAGCTATTCTTGGAGCTATGAATTGTATTGTATGTCTTTATTTATATAGTGCCAAAAGTGTACTCAGCGCTTCGCAAAGAATACAATACAGGGAATTATAATAATACAATATGTGCAGCAAAATCAGACAATAGGAAAGGATATCCCTGCCCTGAAGTGCTTACAATCTAAGATGTTTGATGGGAAACTTACAGAGACAGCAGGTGAGGGAATAAGTGCTGTAGATGGCAGTGCTTGGTCACAATGGGTGGTAGGAGTGACTGAGTGTGGGACAGTAATCATGAGTGCAGGCTATTGGGATGCTTGATTTGTGGGGCACGTTTTAAGGTTAGTCAGTATTAAAATGAGAGGGTTAACACAATTTACAGGGGAAGAGATGACAGGGAGGCATGGGTGAAATCAGGTGTGTATGTCTGTGTAAGGAATCGGGGAACACGTCCTTTGCAACGTGTTCCCTCCTTACCTGTGTCTGCAGGTCTGAGACCTCTGCGCTGGCACCGGCACCGGCACATGCATGCATCCCCGCTCTGGTTACAGAGCGCGCGCTTGCGTGGCTCTTCTAGGACTGCCACAGAGCTTGGCTCTGCCCCCGGACGCCCTGCACTTCTCTCGCGTGCGGCTTGCTCACGTGATGTCGTGCACCACTCCCCAGCTGCACGGCAACTAATTCCTTGCCACTTGTCTCCTGCAACCTAGTGCGGCTCCCGCTGGGGCTGTGCCTCCTCTCCGCCTCCTGTCCCATTGGTTCCTGCTTCCTACTTATACCCTGCTCATGCTCAGAGTCATTGCTGAGCATAACTCTTGTGACCTTGTGTTCCTGCGTTTTGTTTTGCCTTGCTATTGCCTTGCTGCTACAGTACCTTGCTAGTGCTTTGCTTCTCTTTCCCTGTTGCTTTCTTGTGTTGATCATAGGACCCACTCTGGATAAAGACCATGGCTTGACTATTGGACTCCATCTGGATAAAGACCTCGGCTTGCATCTGACGACCCACACCTGTCCATCACAGACCTTGGCTTGCCTCTGACTACCTGCACCTCTCCATCCCAGACCTAGGCTTACGGACAATCTACCACTCTCTTGGCACAAAACCTAGACTACGGCACACATACACCAACCATCCCACTGTCTTCGCCCCCTGGATCTCGGCGAGTACTCTCACTAACACAATCTCTCCATCCCAGACCCGGCTACGCTGATTATCCACCCTCCAGGCGTGGTCCCGCTGCTGTGGGTGCATTGACGTGTACTTTCCCAGCTCAGTACTGGGGTCCCACCTTGTTCGTGGTGAGTGCAAGCGTTACAGTCTGGCTTCATGCTTAGGGGAGATCCCCAGCAGCAGGAAGGAGTAGAAAGATGGTGTGAATAGAGGATTTGTTTGGGTGTTTTTTATTGAGGGGTAAAGAAGTTGTTGGGAGAGAGGTGTATAAATAATGGTGCATGGGGAGTGGGGAAAAGAACAGAGACGTTCACAAAAGAGTGAGGAAACAGTAAACAGAAAAAGCAGTAGGGAGGGCATAGTGAGATGCAGGAGGAAAGACTTCCCAGGTACTGGAGGATAGAAAGAGTACAAAAAATAACAGCTTTTGGAAAGTAAATTTCTCACAGTTGCAAAGTTGTTGTGCAGAGTCCCGATCTTCCTCAAATTTTCACCTCTGATTTCAACTCCAAAATTAACACTCCCAGACACTTTAGATGTGACACTTTAAGATGGGACTCACAGCCAAATGGCTTGACAGCCTAGATGGATGGCTAATTTGTTTTCTGTCCAATACTAACAAAGGAACTCTGTTGAAAAACATGGCACTGTGTTTTTCTGCAATTCTGCTTGTGTCTTTGCCAAAAGTGTGCATGTTCTTATGGGAACTTCCATCTCTAGAATTTAATTGTATGATTGTCAGTCTCGTTTAGAATTGATGTATAACATTTATACTACAGTATATCAAAATGATGTGTATAGAGAGGGATTTTTCAAATGTTGGAGAATTAACCACCAATAGCCTGCTTGATACTATGTATCAGCAGAGACATATGCAAGAGTTACGATCTTTTGAATGGGCTTAGGTTAATCTAAATATTAAATGACCATAGTTGAGATTTATGATGCTGTAAATTCTGGATACAAGATGGAGTCTGACCAAGGTCAAGATAAGAGTATAGGCTTTATGCCCAGACTTTTCCAAGGATTGTTTAATTGTATTATTGTTTCATGCTAACTAGCTATGTAGCATGTTTTAGTTTCGCCTCTACCTGTAGATGAAGCTTATTGTTATTTTGCCTTATAAATGAACTACCAAAAGATCTGTCTTATTTAATATTGGATAAGAAGAAACACACGATTACAAATAATGGACAAATAAAAGGAACTTTCTTCTTAATTATCTTTGATCAATCTTTCATATTATTTTCAGAAACTAGACCGTATCTGTTAACTTGAAGCAAGACTGTCTATGACAGGTAGCAGACTTGAAACTAGACTGTTCCTTGGTGACTGCCACCTGACGGTCATAGCAATGAAGGCAAAAAGGACAAGTTCAATAGACAGATAAAAGAAGCTGATCTAACAGAGATGGCACCTCTAGACAGAAAGCATTGGTTCTGTAAATCTTGATACACAGAATGCATCAGAAGTACTGAGCTGTAACTCTAGGCTGCGGGAAGAACTTATCACTGAACAAAAAATAGTTAAGTGACAAAATTAACAATAAAAATTGTATCACAAGTCACATCTATCACTGGAGTCCAAATCCTGCATTATTAAAACAAAATGCTGCAGTACTTTCAACTTTATGTGCTATATTCGAGTAAAGGGACACAATGTCACAAGAAACCAGTTGTGTCCCTTTCTTGTCCTGTAGTTTAAACAGGATGACAGAAGTGTCTCATACATACTGTATGATGGGAGACTTTCTAAATGGGGTTTAAGATAAGAATCCACACAATTACAAATCTGTTCACAAAAACTCCCAATTCCCGAGACGATGGGATGTCTTGGAGGATTCTGGAGGTCCTTGTGAACTTTTGGTAAAAGTATAAAGTAGAAATTTTGGGGTTGGCTACAGATTATTGTTCTTTTTATTTATGATACCATCATTTAAAGCACATGATAAGATCATCAATTTCCCTTTTGAAGGATATCATAGGGCATTTTAAAATTAAGGGGATGCGAGAGCTGTCTGTTAGCTTTCGTAATACACATATCTTTAACCCACAATACTATGTTGCCCCCCTTATCAGATGGTTTAAAAATCACATAATTCAATTCCTTGTTGTATAAGAGACATGCTCGTTATACAGTAGGAGACATTATTAGAAAAAGATTTACATTGGTATAGTTGAATAATATCCCTCTTTACTAATTTGAAGACAGTTTCTATTGCTGGACTGATCTGAAATGGTGGAACAAAGGTTAATTTGGGTCTATATGACTATGGTGTGGCTATAACATATATATATTTTTCTAATTATGACACCTTATTTTGTATGGTGTCTAATTCTACCTTCAGAGCATCCCCCTTAGCCAAAACATTTTTTAGTAGCAACTACTGTACAGTATGTGCACAACAGTAATAAATCCTTTACACGTGTACATTTCTCAAACCTAGGGGTAGGGACAAAGTTTAAGCCATTTGAAAGGACAGACCTTTGTGGCTGAGTAAAAGGACGTTGGGAGAGATTATAATATTCAGTCCTGAAATTGCTGGTCAGGATCATACTATGTTCGACACTGCCCCCTCTGTGATTTCTGCAGTCATTTCTTTTCCCTCTGCAGGCAATATGCAAATTCTCCTTGGTACCTGAGATTTATCCTGGCCTCACCTGGTAGGTCTCCTTCTCTGTTTCCCATCCTATGTTTCCCTAGAAAAGGAAAATGTTGTATGAGAATGATCCAAATGTGTATACAAAGACTCCTAGTCAGTCGTGGATTGATGAAATTATCTAGTTTAGTTCTTCTTTCACCTGCTACTTTCCAATAATAAACACGATTACTCAAATAGTCCATTAAATCTCTGGAAAACATGTTCTTTTTATTATCCATGATATGTTAAAATTTGTCCAAATATTTATTGAAGGCTGCTTCAAAGGCCGTAAATTCATTCATGAATTCTGGAATTTTAAAATCCAATTTAATCTGAGTGATGTCATGTTTAATCTGACCTAGTGTTGTCTGGTCATAATCAATAATTAGATTAATCAGCTCCAGTGAATAGCGATTCAAAATGATTTCCCACATAGTCCTAAAACTATCATTGAATTCCCACGTAGGTACAGTAGGGAATTAACATAATGTTATAAACTGCAGATGTTTTTCCGTGTTTTCCTTTGTTTAAATAACAATTATCTCAGTCGGTCACTTATCAGATAAGATATGTAAATGCCTCAGCTGACGAAAGTAGCATTTGGGTTCAACCACACAACGTACTGTCACAGAACAGGGAAATTTCTGAACTCCCTGCACAGTTGCAGCCTCTTTTTGGCTGCTTAATTCTGAATGCAGTTTAAGGGTGTTCCAGAGTTGATCCGTATCCTGTGATCAGTGCTACATTTCTGATACTCAATATACTGCTCTGAACTCCGTAGGATAATCATAGTGTTCCTGCTACCGTTGAGACTTTACACTTCAGTACTTTGTAGGTTTCTCACAGCTAGTTTTGGACCGGTTATACTGTACATTGTTACAATGTGGTAGGGATTGCAGATATTCATGCACACTGCATCTATCCACTTATCATTACAACTGTATTGATATGGTTCTCTCACTTTGCTGTTCTTATGTTGACATATCTATTATGTTTTCAGTACGCAGGTACAGCCATTCATATCTCCTATAGGGACACTACGCTTGCCCCTCAAGATTTATGGGTCTCTGAGCTGTATAAAATGTATATACAGATGCAGCGGCCGTTATTCGAACATATAACGTGTTGTATACCTCGGAATACCCATGTCATGGCGCGTCATTACCGCGTGTTGACTCGTTTTTATCGAGTGCAGAAAATGGCATTTTAATGTTCTGTTTTTTAAAAAGCTGCAAAATTGACACAGTACTGTACTGCACACATCACAATACATTAATTTCTGCCACGGAAACGCAAAGAATTGCGCCCTATGAAACCGGAATCCATGAAATTCAAACAAAGCAACCTCGTGATGTGGCCGCGAGTACAGCAGCGCATACGAAAACGGCTCCGTGATATGTTCGAAAAACGGCCGCTGCATCTATATTTTGTTGGTTATTTGATTGGGTGTTTTAGTCTGTGATGTACAATTTTGTTTTAGAGTTTAAATTTTTTTTGTTGGTTTCACCACTTGAATACATTTTTCTATATATTCATGGCTATATCCGATAGTGCACCCTCTTTGTGGAGATTCTGGGACCCTTTCTCTGGGGTTTCCTTCTTTGTTTGTATAGGTTGATTATGCCTCTGCCTGGTTGACTTTAGGCATGAAAGGGCGCATTATACTCTCATGTATCTCACGGTATCAGTGTATTTCCACAACCTTTTTTGCAGGGATTATAGTTTATCTTCAAAATTTTAAATTATACAACAAAAATAGAAGATCTAATAATTACTACATGTAGCCAAACTTAATAGATTTGGTGCTGTGATCATGCACCAGAAAATTGTAAGTGGCCCCGGAGGATTAACTCTACAAGGGTCCCTGCTTCTTAATTGGATGCTGCAGTATTAATCCTACCAACCTGCCACCAGTCTGGTAGAGCTGCGCAGATGAGTCTCAGAGAGAAGCAGTCTCTCTCTGTGTATCTTCAAGCAGCTCTGTACAGTGTGAAACAGTCTCGGGTAGATGCCCGAATATGGATATCAATGTCAGTAGGGGGAATACAATAGGTCGATATTGGACATGAAGGGGGTTGGATAGTACATTTAAATCATGTAACTTTCCTATCCAATCCCCTTGATTATGTAGATGACAGATTATGGTCCACTCATGATGTAGATAACAATAGACCCATTGATTGTCACTGTGTTTACCTAAGATTTCTCAATTGTGGTCTAGTTAGCTGTAATACAATATTAAAATAAATTACTTACCTCTGTCATTACCTTAGTGGCTAACCACTAAGGTAATAATGGGGTTAACTACTCCTGCCCCCACTCCCCCCACCCCTGGGAGGCTTAACCACCCACCCCATGCACGTACATCCTTCAAGCACCACTCCACAATAAACAGTAGGCAGTAGGAGTTACCCTCTACATTACTTTAGCGGTTAGCTAGAGGTCAGCTTGCACCTCACCGTATTTTTACATTGTTTTATGTTTTGTGATTGTTACATTTATGAAGAGAATTTAATTTTTTTTAATGAATGTAGATTTTTGTTTTATGCAAATATACTATATTTTCATTTCTTATTTATGTCTGAAAGAGAGAGAGAGCGATGTGGGCGTTGGAAAAAGCGACATGGGTGGAAAGAGTTAAATGAGGGCAGAGAGAGTGTCATGGGGAAGAGAGTGGCACCAGGGAGAGATAGTGACATAGGGAGGGGGGGCTAGGGGGAGAGTGTGGCACGGGGGGAGAGTATGGCATAGGGGGAGAGTGTGACATAGGGGAGATTGTGAAAGAGAGAGAGAGTGTGACAGAGAGAGAGTGTGACAGAGAGAGAGAGGCATGTAGGGGAGAGAGAGTGACATGGGAGGTAGAGAGAATTGCATACAGGGACTGGGAGAGAGTGACATGGGGAGAGATTGAGTTGCATGGGGAGAAAAAGAGTGGCACGGGAGGAGAGAGTGGTGTAGGGGGACATAGTGACATGGGAAAAGTGGCATAAAGGGGAGGAGAGAGAGTGGCACTAGGCAGAGAGGGAGAATCAAATGGGGGGAGAGTTTGACAAAGGGGGGACAGAGTGAGAAGCATAGGGTGAGTGAGACCATTACATTGGGGTAGAGTAGCATGGGGGGAGTGAAAGTGCCATGCAGGGATGGGAAGAGTGTCATGTGGGTGGGGGGGAGTAACATAAGGGGAGAGAGAGTGACATGGAGAGAAAGTAGTATGCATGGGGGAGAGAGTGATGTGGCTTTTAGAGTGGCTCTATCAACCTTTAAGACCCAACTCAAAACACACCTGCTTAAGGAAGCATCTGACTAGCTCTATGATTGATAGTTTTACACCCCATACATAAACATTGACCCATTGCAGTCGCGCTTACCAGAATGCTCTCCTAAAGTCTCTGTACGTACTTCCTAACAACCAATTCGATTATAAGCTCTTCGGAGCAGGATCTGCTTTTCATAAATGTTGCTTTTATGTCTTAAGCACTTCTTCCCTTTATGTGTTATTTATAGTAATGTATTTGTTATCTATATGATTGTCACATGTATTACTGCTGTGAAGCGCTATGTACATTAATGGTGCTATATAAATACATACATACATACATACATACATACATACATACATAGGAGGAGAGAAAGTTCCATGCAGGGAGGGAGAGAGTGACATGGGAGGTAAAGAGAGTGGCAGGCAAGTACTGGGAGAGAGAGTGACTTGAGGAGAGATAGCGACATGGGGAGAGAGAGTGAAATGAGGGGAAAGAACGACATGAGGGAGAAAGTGGAATAGATGTAAGAGAGTGTCACGAAGGAGAAAGAGAGTGGCATGAGAGGTAGAGTGTGACATAGAGAGAGTGGCAAGCAGGAGGGAAAGAGTGACATGGGAGGTAGAGAGATTGGCATGGAGGGAGTGGGAAAGAGTGGCATGCGGTGCAAGAGAGTTGCATGGGGAGAGAGAGAGTGACATGGGGGGAGAGAGTGGCATTGAGGGGGAGATAGAGTTGCTCTAGGGGGAGAGAGAAAATGGAATGGGGGAGTGTGATACAAAGGGGGGAGAGAGAGTAGCATGGGGAGAAACTTACATGGAGGAAGTGTATCATGTGGAGAGAGAGAGTGGCATACACAGAGGGGGAGGGAGTGATGTGGAGGATAGCGTAACATGAGAAAAGAGAGAGTGACATGGGAGAGAGAGTGGAATCTGGGGGGGGGGGAGAGTGATATGGGGGGAAAGAGAGTGACATAGGGGGAGAGTGACATGCAGGGTAGGTGGTAGTGCCATGGGGGGATAGAGAGTTACATGGGGAGAGAGGAACATGGGGAGAGAGAGTGTCATGGGGGGTAAGAATGTGACATAGGGGCCAGAGAGATTGGCATGCTAGGGGAAAAGAGTGATGTGGGCGGGAGAGAGCATGACATGTGGGAAAGATAGAGCTGTGTAGAGCACTGCGCAGGTTTGCATCTTGGGTCCTGGCATGGTTTTGTCCCGCATTCAGTTGTACTGCTGAATACTTTACTCCTCACCATAATATTCTTGAGATTATGGGGTTGTCTGTATGATAATAAGGGTGCTTCAGGGAAGACCTGTTGCAGTCTTGTATCTTCCTGGAGGATGGGTTGTAGTTTACTGGCGATCTTGCGTAGGGCTCCTAGGTGTGGGTTATATGTGACCACCAAAGGTACCCTGTCGCTTGTCTCCTTGTGGTTGTACCCACGGTTTATAAAGTCTGATCTCAAGGCTTTACTCCGCTGGTCTCTGTCTGCTGTGTCGGAGCATATCCGGTTGTATCGTATGGCTTGACTGTAGATGGTTGCATGTTTGTTGTGTGTCGGGTGGAAGCTGTTGTCCCTCAAATAGCTGGCTCTGTCTGTAGGTTTGCGGTATACAGAAGTCTGTAGTTGGTTGTTCTTTATAGTGATGGTGGTGTCTAGGAAATGTACTTCATCCGGAGAATGGGTGAGTTTGAGGTTGATGGTCGGGTGGAACGTATTGAAGTTGTCATAGAACTGTAGGAGGTCCTTTATAGTGATGGTGGTGTCTAGGAAATGTACTTCATCCGGAGAATGGGTGAGTTTGAGGTTGATGGTCGGGTGGAACGTATTGAAGTTGTCATAGAACTGTAGGAGGTATATATATATATATATATATATATATATATATATATATATATATATATATATATATATTATATATATATATATATATATATATATATATATATATATATATATACACAAAGAAGTACTAATGCACATCAAATAGACAATTTATTGATACATTTCTATATTTTTCTTCATAAGTAGGGGTCATTTAGATTTATCTTTTGGCCAAAACATATTAAGACTGTATCTATGCCAAGGTAAACCCTTTCAGTAGGTACCTACTGATGTAGCTAGATGTACGGTTTTCAGTGAGCGATCACGTGCGGGCCCCTTGACTGCACCACAGCCATGTGCAATCACGGCCACGAAGTCCGTAAATTGCCCAGGAGGATTAACTCTGCAGGGTTCCTGCTTCCTAATGGGACCCAGAATTCCTTGCTGCAGTGGAAGCACTGTATGCTAAGAGATTATGGGTAAAGGAAGGGTTGCAGACCTGTCTGAGACACTCAAATGTACCCACAAGTGGTTTTTTTTTTAACTGAAATTCTGTTGACATTGACAACATATAAAAAATGATGGGAAATATAATAGCTTGTGAAAATTGAGCAAAAATGTAAATTTTAAAAGAATGTCGTGAAAAAAATTAATGAAGGAAATATATTAGCAAATCTCTATTGGCTATGTACACTAGCACCATATATTTTAACACTACAGACAAAACATTTATGAAGTTACTCAAGCTGTAATTTCAAATACTTTATTTATTATAAAACAATTATAAAACATTTACATTTACAAATGTGTTTATTGTCAATTTACAGTATAGTTCTATAGAAGTTTTATTGTGGAGAATGAAAGGTGGAAGAAAGTTACATTGTCCAGTTCTTTTTGCAATAATACATTTAATATTTGTTAGATAAAGTGTTTGTGACATATTACATAGCAAGTTGGCAAGTAGGGATACCTTCACACCAGTTATGTAGCTGGAAACTTTTGTTAGAGAACCAAAAGTAATATAAGTACACATAATCAGGCAAAAATAAATATTTTCCTTCATTCTTTTGCAAAGGGACTGGCAAGTTTTAACATACTGTAAGTATCTTCATTTGCTGTGTAGTAAATCAGAAAATAGATAGCAGTATTTCTCCAAGCAATTTAAAGATGCAGTTCCTATAGGACCAAATTGAACTAATGGCAGAGATATGATTAACCAGTTTAATTTAAATAAATGACAGCTTTTTGTTACAAAAATTAGACACCTTAGTGTGATAAAAGTTAAAACACCTCAGGAGTTTAAATACCTTTGAAGCTACAGTATCTGTTTTCTATAAACCTAGGAATGTTTCCATTGCTCTTATTAGAACACACAGGATCATTGTAGTAGGCCTAGATGAGCAACAGGAAACAAAAGAGACCGTCTGTTAAACTCATAGGGCACCACACAGATACGGCAAACTAAATGGGACTGCAGGGACCCCTGCTGTGTTAATCCGATGAGCCATTAGGAATCTCACAGAAATGTGGAGGCATTTACTGTGAGATGCCTTAGTTTTTACCCAGGCAAATGATCGGATACTGGTGGCTGCATCTGTACCGGGACCTGTTCATGGACAAGCTATGCAGCACCCACCTCACTGATCAACTTTGCACTGCTGATCTGATAAACACCGGCTATAATCGGCCCCTTCCGTAATGCTGCCTCTCAGACAGAGTTTGTGACGGTGAGGGGGAACCAGGCTCTTAATAAAGGCCCAGCCCTGTTTTGGTTACCTCTGATCCGAATATTAGGGTTCAAGTGTGTCAGCTCTTGAGTCCAGCAACTGTACATTCATAATGTGTTAATGTGCGACAACAAAGATTTTTTTGTGTTTTTCCATTTTCGGGCATGCCAGCGAGCAGGGATTGCTAGGGTAAGAGTTTCAAAGGGAGTTTTGCGGCTAAATTGTTGTCAGAATGTGCCTAGGTAGTTGGGGTCCGGACTTGTTGGTCCCCCTAAAAATGTACCCGAAAATACATGTACTGTAGGCACATTGTCCCTGCAATATTTCCCCTTGAAAACGCTTGCGCGACTCAACGCTAGGGTTCCCTGCTTTAGGATAGCCCAGAAAGTAAATGGGGCAAAGGGATGCAAAGTGTCCCTGTAATTATGAGGAGTCCCTAGTTAAGGGGGATACCCAGTTAATTCCCAGGTAGTGCAGAACCTGTATTGGGGTTCATGGACCCTCCAACCATGAGTATAAAGTTGTGAGGAGAATAAAGGCTAGTAGAAAATAAAGTGCAGCTTTCTATTCTATTTCCCACACCCAGAGACTTAGAATATAGTACAAGTATATTTTATTAACTTGTATAGGTACTTTATAAGTATATAATTTATTTGGGTTTAATATAGTATGTACTGTTGTGCACGGTAAATGAGCTGGGACTTTCGGAACCAATGTTCAGACAGGCTACCAGGGCTACCAATTTGGTGCCAGTAAGTCTGCTGAACATCGGAGATTAAAGCCAGCAGAGGATGCCAGGGGTGTGAAGAACAATTGGGTAACGGGGAAAGGCTCAAGTGTCACGCTGTACTCACCACAAACAAGATGAGACCCTCGGTACTGAGGTGGGAATAGAGATAATGCCACCGACAGTGACGGGGGTCCGGTCTGGAGTGTGGATAGTTGATCTCACCGGGTCTCGAGTGGAGAGTGTAGAGTCCTCGTAATACTTGTCAAGGTGAGGGTAGCAGAAATCCGGAACGTAGGAGGTACTAGTCGCTGAGGTCAGTGCTGGAGAAGGTAGAGTGGTCGAGGTCAGAGAGCCGAGTTCAGGGTAGGAGAGTTGCGGAGGGTCGAGGATAGCCAAGGTCAGTATTCCAGAGAAGCGGTGGTCCAAAAGCAAGCCGGGGTCGGTACACGGAAGATCAATAACGAGGCAAGGCAGGATAACTAGGAGACAGGAGAGGTAAGCACAGGAACAGGAAGCTTATGCTTAGCCAAAGTGCCAGTGGCACAGCTGAGCCTAAATAGGTGAAGCAGTCCAATCCCAAGAGGAGGCGGAACCGAGGAGTGCCAGAGCGGAGCCTGCAATAGGTTAAGGTGAGGAAGCCAGGTGAAGCTGTTGGAGCAATTAGGCTCTGTTGCCACGGAGCTCGGTGCGTCGCACAGGTTTCACGCGTGTGCCGCGCGTGGATGACGTGCAACGCGATCTTGAGGCAGGGACTCCCGCTGCAGTGTTGGAATGCGTGCACCCGCGTGAGGGTGCTGCCTGCAGGAGGAAGAGCCGTGCGTACGTGAGAGGGAAGCGGGGGCGCGCATGAGACTGCGCGAGTCTGGGATCTCGACAGCAGACGCAGGAGCAGGTAGGGGAGCTGTCCACCTGCGTGTGGCGGCGTGCAGCACCTGGATCCTGACATCAAGTACCCACGTCCTGGGATGAATGGCAGTCGTCAGGCTTCCATTTGTCCTACCAGACTTGGAGGAGCTGATCCAGCAGGTGGCATCTGAATAGCAAGGGACTAAGGTGGCAAACTTGTGCATCTCCCTTGGCAGATTCAGATTCCCCGCTTACCTGGCTTTTCAGACCGGCATCGCTCTGATTGGCTATTGAGAAAGTTCCCACGCTCTGATTGGCTGTAGTATTTTGTGAATGAACTATAAAATACTATAAGAAACCCCTAAGCCAATTAGTGGAGAGATTCTGTGCGCCAGAAGTGCAGGCGGGCTTTTCAAAAGTTCTCTTGCGTGAATAGCAGAGCACCGGCTTCAGAAAGTCTTTCCGGAAAATATTCTATGTCCAGCTTTTTGGGACCAAGTTCTCAGAAACGAAAGTAGCGGTCACAGTTGGGAATTCAAGTCGATTCTAGTTTCAGGATGTTTGGTGCTCAGTCCTGCTCAAGGAAAAACTCTTATTTATCGTGCATTACAACTACGAGGTGTTACCGGCTAATCCCTGCGTGCGGGATTGAACAACACCAGCATCCCCCCCCCCTATCCCACTGAGCTACCAATGTGATGTTAAAGAGCCTGGCTGAATTTTAATCAGACTGAGTTTTACCTACATGTAAGTGAATACTTGCTTGTTCTTTGTATTGAATAATACCCTGTACATATCTCCTTACCTTGGTGCGCGTTCTGTGCTTGTTTCTTTCATTACAGCTAGGAAAGTCTAGTTTTCAACCCCAGTCCCCAAGTAAGTGTGTCTTTTCATCTGTATTTTGTGTCCCATTGTGTGTATGTGAATTTATGCGAATAAATGTACAATTTATTTAACTTTCTTGTTTTGCTCAATGAATGATCCTGGTAGAAAAGTTTAAATGCCTTGTCTCCCATGACAGAGTATCGAGAGAAAAATTGGGGAGATGCTGGGACTATGGGTTATTTCACGATCCCAGAGTCCCTGGGCTTCACTGGTAGTCCTGGGTCCAAAAAAAGAAGGAACCAGCCGGATCTGTGTAAACTACTGGCAGCTCAATTCCCAGACTATTATGGATGCCTTTCCAATGCCCCACATGGATGATCTCTTAGACGAGCTAGCGGGGGCAAAGTACCTTACTACCATGGATCTAAGACTGTACATGTTACTGTGCTCCTCCCTATAGAAGTCCCTTTGACAAAGCCCTATTTAAGGTGAAACGCGTTAGAGCCCACAGGGGATCCTGTCTCTCCTTTTATCCTATTTTTTGCTCATGGAATAATAAAAGCATTTTTGTTTAGCACAGTCCAGCCTTTGTTATTTTTTGCCTGCAGTGCCCGCTGATTCTCTTTCCCTGCAGAGAGGTTTCTTGTTCCTCCCTATAGAAGTTTGCTGCTGGTAAAAAGATAGGCCTTACATATAGAAAAACAAAAAGAATGATTCCTGCACCCCTACCAATTAGGCTACAATAAAATAGTGATCTCATGAATAAAGTTTACTTTGTTAAACCCTTTGGCCAAAGCGTTATAAGCCTGCAAGCCACGTCAAGGCATAACCAAATTTTGCAGGTACCTACACTGAATATATGTGATTGTCCTATGGACTAGTGAAAACGTGAGAAACCCCTGAAGGGGTTAAATAAAGCATATGCTTTTGTGAGTAGTGCAATTAAAAGCTGGTCAAAGCCAGTATCATAGTTACCTTACTGTAGAGATAAACTGTGGGTGAACAAATTCTTTGGTGTGAATATAATAAAACATACACATATTTATTTCTGTCAGCCTTAAACATTCACCTACTCTTCAATGGAGGGTGATGTGCAGACTGACACTAGGGTGTAATATACCTGCACTCATTGGAAAATTAGTAGGGGCTCTGTAACTGCTATGTAAAGCAGATGAGCCAATAAAACTGCCCCTATGATGTTTCAGTGATACTATATTAAAATGCCCTTATGGATATGCAGCAAAAGGATTGGCATAATATTTGGGAGAGACTATATGCGCTCCTCCATATAGAATTTTGCAACAGGTAAAAAGATAGGCCTTATATATAGAAAAACAAAAAGAACGATTCCTGCGCTCCTACAATGACAATAAGCCACAGGCTTTTTTTTATGAACAATGCGATCTACACTGGTCCTGCCCTGAAGAGTTTATAATCTAAGTGAGATATTGGGAAATTTAAATACACAGGAGAGGTAAAAGTGCAGTTATTTAAAGTGCAATAACGTAGGTCAACTGCATCTGGGGTCAGTAGTATAGGCATAGATAATTTTAAGCTATGATTCGTTTAAGAGGTGAATTTTCAGCTGGGGCTTAAAACCGGAAAGGGCAGGTCCATTAATACATTTTGCGTGTAAGAGAAATCTATAGGTTTGAAGACATTAAAGAAAAACTGTACAAACACAGACAGGTAGGAAGAAGTATAGAGATAAGGATATAATTAAATATGTGCACTGATATGTAAAGTGTAAGCGAGAGTGAGTAATAGTAGGAAATCGTTCTTGAGATCACCCCTACTGTACCTGTAGCGACGGTCACTTTAAATTATTATTTATTTATTTATAAAATGTTTTACCAGGAAGTAATACATTGAGAGTTACCCCTCGTTTTCAAGTATGTCCTGGACATAGAGTTATGATGACAAATAATACATGGTTACAAATACAGTTACATAAGCCGTTACAGTTACATAAACTACATCAATTATCTACAGGTACAACTCAATAAATAAAATGTATTACGGACAAAAAGAAAAGTTTACTGCATAAAAGCCATAAGTATTTGGGTAAACTATTCTGTGGATTCTCCAGGGCTCTTCTGTGCTGTGGAGGGTATGCTGACAAGGTGAAGTGTGCCAAGGGGACACATCCACAATACACCAATATTTAATCCAGGCTGTGAAAACTGGGATCTAGTAGTCATCTCTTAAATGCTTTCTTCTGTCTTCAGTCCGATACAGCTTAGTGGGGCTGCAGGCATACTGTACGTACCACACATTTACTGTACTCTAGCCCCTGAGTGTGGAAGATCAATGCAGGTTTACCAAGGTTACCATTGGAAATTATGCTATCATCACATTACCATAGAAATACTGTCGCATTTTCCTAAAGTAAACCCCTTGCCTGATGAACACATAAACCCGAACTTATCGTGCATGAGAAATGTAGCTATACTGGATACACAATGTAATGGGGTTGAAAGCAGGGAAGATAAGAGTACATGTATTGCTCCTCTCATAGGAACTGAAAAGGTGAAAACATTAGGAAATTAGTTGTTCACATATTATTATTTTTTTGTCATTAGTCAAAATATTTGTTTTGGAAAAAGGTGATTTCAGTACAAACATATATAATGGATTTCAGGCAAAAGATGACACGTGTGCCCATTTGCATGTCATTTCCCAGAATCCCTTGCTGCAGTGCAAGCACTGTATGTTAGGTGATAATGGTTGAAAGGCAGGGTTGCAGACCTGTCTAAGACACGTGAATGTGCTCGCAAGTGATATTCTTTAATGGCTATATGCTAACGGTGGAGGGTTTTTGTCGCATTTTTCACCCACCATAACTTAAACTGTGTATGGTAAATCAACCCATCTTGAAAATTGCAAAGCCAGTACAACCAACCTCACACTGATGAGACCCACAAGGTGTAAACAGCTGTCTGTGAGTGGTTTGACTAGCTTTGCATCTAATCCCATGCTGTGCTTAAAAGCTGTGTGAACAGCGAAGCATTTACTTATAAGGGTTCCATGTAAAAATGGATTTCAGGCAAAAGGTGACACATTGTGTGCTATTTGCATGTCGTTTCCCAGAATCCCCTGCTGCAGTGGAAGCACTATATGCTAGGTGATAATGGTGAAAGGCAGCATTGCAGACCTGTCTAAGACATGTGCATGTGCTGCCGGTAACAGGAGGGCCTGAGCTTCCTGCGATGATGTTGGGGACACAGGACCAGGCTTCTGGGGTAGTTGCCTCATTCTTTAGTGGTGGTGCAGCGCCTCCATCCTCTGTAACTTCCCAGGGATATGGGGTAGGACCCTTATAGAAGAAATGACCCTGGTCCCAGGGTGGATGCTCCAGAATCACACACAGTCTCTGGTAAAATCAGCAATGTCTCTTTATTGTCTCTAGCTCGCACACAGCAGCAGCAGCACACAATGCAATCCAAAGGTGTACAGGCCTTCTCCTCTCCTCTCCTTTCCTCCAAGATGTACTCCGACAGGATGGTCTGTGAGGGGCCTCAATACCCCAATGCCCACCTCAGAGGGTATCCTCTGGGTGGGGGTAGATCCTCCCCATCACCCCCTCATCGGGGTGAGGGGCATTGGTCCACCGGAGCTCTGCTCACTCTCTAAATCTCATAGGCCAGAGTTCTCTCTCTCTCTCCTGCTCCCAGGACAGAGCTCGACCTACTCCTCCAACTCCCAGGACAGACTCCACTAGAACTCCCTGTCACTCACAGGAACTGGCTACTAAATAGAGTCAGCCCCACCCCTCATGATGTCAGCAGAACCTCCCCTCTGTCTCTTGCCGGCAGCAGAGTTAGGGGCCTGCATCTATCACTCAGGGCAGGGCGTGAAGGGGGAAAACCCATGATTACTACTGGCGCCTGTCCTTAACAGGACTTACCACAGTAGGAGAAAGATATATATAGCCCGTGCTGTTTACAGGGGGCTACATTTGTATACAGTACTTTCTACAGGGTTAAAACATTGAGGAACAATTTAAAGAACTGCAGTATTAAGTTAAGAGTTGTATTATAGACATCCTATAAACAGGTTTCTGTAAAATATAAAACAGCACATTTCAAATTTCCCATTTTCTTGAGCATTTGTTTTTCTTTATCCGTTTCAAAAATATCTAATTGGATTTTATCAATGTTATACATTTGTGTTCGTAGTTAACTGTCACAATGTATTTGTTCTCCGTAGCACAATATATTATAGGTTGTGGAGAAACACGATGCTGAAAAGACTGAAAACTGATTTATAGCACAGCAAAACATCTTGAATATTTTAAGCATCCTTCATTTGCTATGTTTGTAGATTATTCCGTTTTATCTGGATGAATTCCAAGTTTTTATATGGGAACGTCTGGGCAGAAAACAAATAAGATAGGTCATCTGTTACTGTGCAACAGCAAAATAAAAAGACACACTCAAGACACAATAAGACTCTGGAAGTAAAACGAATAAGGCTTTTACTGAAAAACAAAAAGAACGATTACTGTAGAATGTGCACATTCTATTTCATTATTTATTTAGTGATACAAAGGCTCCAACATATGATTCTACTTTTCATTTTTTCCCCTCCCTTTTGGACTCTTTCCTTTACTCTCAGAAAATATAAACAGCTCCATGGAAAGAAATTATAGTGACTGGTGAAGTTTTATTACATTCTGTATACAGAGATATCTCAGTATAGACCACTAAAAACATTTCATTTGATAAATGTAGATCTAATATATCTCCTAGAATCTGACAGATTTACTGTAGATTACTGCTTCGTGCAATTTTAGTTTATCTGATATTATGGGGAAGATGCTGTGTTGTTGTTGTTATTATCAATTCACCACCGGGCTTTCGGCATTTGTGACCATGTACTGTAATCGTTTGGCTCCACTACCATTTCGATTGGACCAACTGCTTCGATGAAGTAGTCAGTCCGATCAACCCCATGAAATTGAGCTTTTTCACGATCATTTACCTGGTACGTCGAAAGGGTCTAGTGACATATGGATGATTATCAGGGTAAACTATGTAGCAGACTCAAACAGTGCATCCAAACCCTCAACACAGGTAAATGTCCATAGGTAATATGCAGCAGTGAACAAGTATATAAAGCAGCAGTTCCTCTTGCCCAACAATTGTAGGAATATATACAGTAAGTGGTCGCGCATGCGCAGTGAAGTGCGTGAGTTGCAGCGGCCATTGGGAAGTCGCGCATGCGCAGTGGAATCGCGCACGCGGCCCCAGTGTTACAGCAGCCTCCATGGGACTACAATTCCCATGAGGCAAAGGGAGACATACACCAGGTGCTCCCAAACAGCCAATAGGCTCAAGGATTCTCGGCAGATTGTCTGATTTTGCTGCACTTATTGTATTATTATAATTCCCTGTACTGTATTCTTTGTGAAGCGCTGAGTACACTTTTTGAGCTATATAAATAAAGACATACAATACAATACAACAGTGGGTCCCCGAGGCTGAAATGAATGTGGTTCAACTCCGGATACCCCCTGCTTCAATACTGTGTTATTAAAATAAAATAAAAATTGCTTTTTTACCTTACCAGCTTGTCGCTAAGGCAATGAAGGGGTTAAGCCAGAGTACCTGCTTTATTGAGGGTAGATGGGGCAGGTGAAAGAGGTAGTTGTCCCAGGGTGGTTAGGCCTACCGGAAAGGTTGCAGGAGGGTTTAACCCCATCATTACTTTAAAGGAAGTAACTGCTAAGGTAATCAAGGAGTTAACCCTTCCAACTACCCACCAAAGAGGCCTAGCCACCCACCTTTGGGCAAATACACACCCTAAACCCACCCCCTCTTCCCCCAATAAACATTAAAATATAATATAAACCCCAATACACCCATTGATTGCCAATGTGGTTACCTTTTTCTCAATGGGAGCAAAGATAACTCCAATGGCAATGAATGGGCATGCTACTACCCACCCTCCCCCACCCATAACTCATACAGTATTGTAATGGGCAAAATTCCTATTACCCAACCTACAACAAGGGGTTGTACTTACCCCTGCCAGTATGAAGGCCGTCCTTCTTCTTCTTCCTTGTCTTGAGTGGGTACTGACAGTAAAATAAAAAAAAAAACTACCATACTGACCTATAACCCCTTAATCACCTTAGTGGTTATTAACCACTATGGTTATTAATGGGTTAACCCCCCACGCTAACCACCCGGGATGCTTAACCACCGGCCCCTGGGCCACTACTCAATCCCGCTCACCCCCTCTACCCATTATTTGTCACAGTGGTCAACCATGCCCACAATATGGCCATGGATTACCACAATCGCAATGAATGGGCAAGCTACAGATTAAAAACCACAAACTAAAAAACATTTAAATAAAAACATAAATGGGCGACCTGTAAAAAAAATCTAAAAAATTAAATACATGACATTTAAATTAAAATAAACATTTGCCAAAAAAATGCATTGATTGTCACTGTGCTTATCTATACCCACAAAGGGGCATAGATAAACACATTGCCAGTCAATGGGCACCCTAAAAATAAACACTATTAAATAAAATCAATGTGTTTCTTACCTTTGCCGGGATGAAAATTCACCCTCCTAATCCAACTGCGGCACCAACTCTGGCTCCACAATGCAATGATCCTCAACAGCATGATGCTAAGAAGTCCATGATCCTCAGTTGCTTGAACCAGTGATCTTCTTTCTTTTCATCTTTCTTCTCCAACTGGTGCAGTAGATGTTGATCCAATGGCTTTTTGAGTTTAAATGAGATGTGACTTATATAAATCATGTGATGTCACATTTGACTTATAAATGGTACATCACCAATCCAATTGGTGAATGTATCATGTGATTGCTTCCATTTGTTTTCAATGATGTGACATCATCTTAAAGGGAATTAAGCCAGCCAACTAGGTAGCAAACAGTATGCTTCCCTCCCTTTAAGATGACATCACTTATCCCCAAAAATGGAAGCCATCCTATGGTAAATCCACCAATCAGATTGATGGATGTATCGTGTGAAGCCTTTCCTTTTTTGGAAGATGACATGATTAAAAAGTGACATGATTAAAAAGTGACATGATTAAAAAGTGAGGGAAGCTAGCAAATCAGGTAGCATGCCTACCTCCATTTTTGGTGACGTAACATCACTCCAAAGGAAAGTCATCATATCCACCAATCCGATTGTTGTATGGAACATGTAAGGGCTTCCATTTGTTTTAAGTGACGTCATCTTAAAGAGAGGAAAGTATATACTACCTGATTGACTGGCTTCCATCCTTTAAAATGACGTCACATAAAAAAGAAAAGGAAATCATCACATGGTACATCCACCAATCGGATTGGTGATGTACCAAGAAATCCAGACACAAATGTCAATGAAAAAAGGCAAGGATGTATTGAAAAATAATAGCAGCTACAAAGTCAACCCCAATACAGGGTCTGGAGAGTACCTCTCATGGAGGAAAACAACACACAGGGAGAGGAGGGGAAACAATGTACAATACACGTAAAGACTTAGGTGATAAAAATGTAGGGGGGGCAATGTTTCGGAGCTACAAATGCCCCTTTATCATGCCCGTTTCCACAGACTGAGAAAGCCTGTGGTACTTCCCTAATTTACACACCTCCAACCAAGCATCTCTCAACAAGGTACTGTAAGTGTTAATGGATGGACCTAATTTACCTGGTCTAAGTTATCACAGTAAGCCTGTCCTATGGATGAAGGAACATAAATACTAACTCAAAAGTAATGATCACATTGGGATCATCACAGACCACTCCATCAGAGCCACGGACGCTAAACTACAGCAAAGGATGCGTATTACTCAATTTTTGTTTGTTTACTTCACTGCGTCCTGATAAATGTCAGCCTTATGTTCAGCCTTATGATCAACCAATACACAGTGTATTTTTTTTGCTATCATTTAATGATTAGCCAGTTATCTTACAATGTTGGTAGCCTGTTAGTACAACTTGTATGCTTAGTTACTTTTGAGTTATTATTTATGTTCCTACATCCATTAGCAGTTTTTATCATGTGCCTGTGTATCACAGACCCAGTAAGGGTTTTCTCCCTTCAGCAATAAAGAGAGGTACATGAGAATTTTACCAGGTAGTGTTAGAACCTTCAAATTAGTCATGCCTTGATGTTGGCTGCAGGCTTATAAAGATTTGGCCAAAGGGTTTAACAAAATGACCCTTTCTCATGAGCAGATTAGCACTGATGTATTGTACTATATGTTGTGTCACTTTGTGTGTTGCGCTGGGCCTTTCTGTTTTTATTGTATTTTAATGTTTATTGGGGATAAAGGTGGTGGTGAAGGGGGTAGTTGCCCTGCGGGGTGGTTAGGCTTCTCGGGTGGGTAGTGGGAGCGTTAACCCTTTCATTACCATAGCAGTTATTACCGCTAAAGTAATGAAGGGGTTAACCCCTCCCACAACCTTCCCGGTAGGCCTAACTACCCACCCTGGAGCAACAGGCGCCTGAAGAAGTTTACTTTGTTAAACGAAACGCGTCGCGACTGTTGTGGCTGGCGGTTTTACTACCCACCACCAGTACACACTCAAGTGTACCGTTCCTGCTTATTTCCGATCGTTTCTATGCTATCAAAAACGGACAGGCATCCTAAGGACACCTATTGAAGGCCCCGGTTCCTGCACATGCGCGCTACACTCCGCACCACGCTACCACACGTGGAGGACAGGAGAGTGAACAGAGACAGCCCCAGCGCGCGGGTCTGATCTCTCAGAACTGAGATTACCCTTCATACTTCCTATGTGATGCCCTACTCCTGTGATAGACACCAGAATCGGGGATTATTAAAGAAATTTTATATGTAAGTTACTAATTTTATTATTTGTTGCTAATACAATATCTATCTCTCATCTTGGTGCGCTTTTGTGTTTTTTCTTGTTTTCCTCTGGGATTCCACTTTCATGCAGGTCAGTCTCAGTAGCATGGGGGGTTAATAGGCACAATTTCATCTTTGCTGAATGACAAGACAGTATTTATGGGCTTTCTAGCATCTGATTAATGTTTAGAGGCACATGGAGGGGAGGGGGAAGAGCTTCATCCAGATGGAAAGGTCTCCGTAGCAACCGTCAATACAAAAGCGAATAGAGACCATTCATTCAACTTGCAATATGGTTCATCCTTTCTAACAGGCTAAACACAAAGTGATCAGGTTCAATGCAACTTGGGATGCCTCAGTACAGTGAGGGCAAAGGAAACAGTAGCAAAGAAAAATGTGGGTGCTGCAGGCAGAAGGACCTGGTCAGGGTAGCAAAGTATGAGGCATAAAGGAGGGAGCCGAGAACACAAATAAGACCTGATGAAGGTGCTAGACACTGAAACGTTGGATTTTATATAGTATGACTTTGTCAGTTATTAAAATGACCTTTTTGCATGAATTTGACTGCATCTCTTATTGGTGTGCTCGGCTCCCTCATTTATGCCTCATTCTCTCTAACACAAGGTTAATTTTTTCTATCTATTAAGTCCAGTCTCTGATCCTGCTCAGAACGCAAAGAGGTGTTATGCTGAGGACATCAATACAAGTTTGACGGCCATCTCTGAGTGAAGAAAGCATTTGAATATGTATCATGCATGTAGCCCTTGTAACAACACCCTAAGTGAGATTGAGGGGGGTCTGCTTCTCTGGCTACTCCATTTAGGTGTGGTGCTGTACCTGTATGGTGCTGTACCTGTGTTTAAACAGAAGGTCTGAGTGCTGTGTTGTGGGGAGAACAGGAAGGACAGGTTTTCAGGGTACTTTAGTTCTTGGGTGCAGCACCACCAGTCAGCATGGATCCTCTGAATAGCAGCAAGATGGCCCAGACTGACACCTTTCTTTCAGCTCAAGACAGTGAATCACATTCTTTATGGTTCAATGGTATTTATTGCAGTTAGATCAGATGTGCAGAGCAGAGGCATTCTTCTCCTAGCTTCACCTAATGAAGGTGCACTGATTAGGGCTTGAGGCCCAGACCAGGCCTTCAGGACTCCTCCTTTGCCTCCTAGTGAGACAGGGGGAGGAAAAAGAGACCCCCACTTTAGTAAAGTGCCAGAATATGTAGCCTTGAGTTTGTATTTGTAACCTTCCCCCTTAACAGAGCAGGTTGAATACTGATAGGTCATCACATCCTATGTGTGACCCAATCAGTATCCTTGCCTCAGGCTGACACTTTCTGGCTGTTGCTATGGCCCGCCCTTGGATACCTACAATTGTATCCAAGACTGCAAAAAGCATACAAAGCCCTAGAGAAGGAATTAACCCATCCACTGCCTGCACCTAACAGGTCTTACACTGGTAGGCCCAGGAAAAGGCATAGCGGCCGGGAGGCTATACTACATGAACATACAGGTGGGCGCAGATTCAAAGAGTTTGTGGCCACCTATGCCACTTATGCTCAAACAATGGTACCCACAGCTCTTCCTTGCGGCTTAGTCCTACCACTGCCAATACCTTATCGACCTTGGACCACTTTGGCAAAGGAATTTATTGTCAATCTGCCTCCCTCTCAAGGAATGACTACTTTTCTAATAGTGGTCGATCGCTTTACTAAGCAGGCTCATTTAATTACAGTATGCCTCGGGAAATCTTCCACTTGCATGGGGTACCCTCGAAGATCATCTCAGACTAGGGATCGCAGTTTTTTACATTAATTCATAAATACAGGGGCAATGAATGGGCATCAAAAATAATTCAATCACATTAAAAAAATCAAAAACCTGTAAAAGTAAAATAACATACATGTAATTTTTTTACGTACATTTCGATGACTTCACCCTCCGAATCCCAGGGACACCGCATGCTCACAAACCAATCCACGACCAGGAACCAGGTAAAAAAAATCCCAAGTCTTTATCTTCTTTCTTTCTCTTCTTCTGTAAATTTGTAATCCTATTCATCAGTTTCTGGGGTCTTTGGGGTCTTCGGGGTCTTCTGGGTCTTTATCTGTATCTTCTTCTTCATCTGTATCTTCTTCCGGCACACCCTTGTCCTCTTCTTGCTGGAGGAGGTCCGTCCTCCTCGGCTTCTTTGTATAAAATGAGGTGACATAGGCTTTTATAGGCCCATGACGTCACATTTCCATCAAATGGTTCCAAAGGCTCTGATTGGGCAGTGAAAACCATGTGATTTTTATTTTTTAATTTTTTTGTGTGACGTCATTTAAAGGGAATTATGCAAGCCAATCAGAATGGCTGTGCTTCATTTCCCTTTAAGATGACGTCATCAAAAGCTAGATGGCTGTTGTCACATGGTACTTGAGCCAATCAGATCGTGGGAACTATATCCCCAATCTGATTGGCTGTAGTAGACCATGTGACAGAGGTTTTGGGAGAAAGGATGTGATGTCATCCAAAGGGAGTCAAATGGTCTACTACAGACAATCAGTTTGGGGATATAGTTACCACAATCTGATTTTATTGAGTATTTTATATTGTGTATTTTTTATTTGGCACAAATACATTTTTTTTGTATATTTTACTCTTATTTTAATGAGAGAGTCATATCAGCACCTATTGCAATATCACAATCTGTGTGTAATGGACTGGATGAGTCTATTATATTATATAGATATATGTACTACAGTATATCTCATTTACTTAGCTACTGTATTTTAGTGGTTTAACGTACCCCTCTAGCCTTTTAGCTTTAGGATCATGTTATTAGGTTGCTCACTTGAATGACTAAAGCTGTCTATTCCACCTAGGTTGTCTGTTGCAGAGAAAAGGAGGCTATTTCAACCCACAACGGTAGTCAGCCAATCAAACCCTGAGGATGTCGCTCACGTGATGACATGTGTCAGGACGTTGCTGACGTGATTTGACGTTCATCCAATGAGAGACAGAGATAGTGTGTGAGGCAAATTAAACTGTAGCAAAAACAGCTGTTGTTTGTACGTGAGCTGTTCCTGAATGCGAGTTGTACACTGCTTACATTGGGGCTATTGTGAATCATTCCTACGTCCCCACACCATCTGACAAGGCCATACCGTGGCCTACACTGGCGACACAATTTATTCGAGCTCGGCTAGTCCCACGAATTCGGGTATACCCGGGTGTATTGAGGTTTGTGACTGTTTTCTGCCCGAGTGCATTGAGGTATTTTCCATGCAGGGATTGAAGCATTTTATTCCCGCTGGCTGCAATACTGCACAGTATATATATATACTGCATTACAATTCATGAATTTATGCCATCTGGTAGACACACGAAGCATTGCAGCCTATTAAATCCTAATCATTATCATTTAACAGATCAGCCGCCCGTCAGCCAGGCATGAACCCAGGCTGGGAAGGCAAATGCAACGGGGCTTGTCAGAGGTGAGGAGCGGCGCATTCCAGGTATCTGCCAGGTACATACTGGGTATTTGCTCGAATAAA